>NC_043009.1:42411102-42433602 GCF_006345805.1 Octopus sinensis
GCTACTACTACTACTGCTACTACTGCTGCTGCTGCTGCTGCTGCTGCTACTACTACTACTACTACTACTACTACTACTACTACTACTACTACTACTGCTACTACTACTACTGCTACTACTACCACTACTACTCAAGCCTTTCACTTCTTATGGAAAATAGGACATCAATGACATTTCTGGGCTGTCTTTTCTGCTTCTCTTTTTATTTGGATCCCTTCTTTTTCAGCTCTGCCCCACTCTCACACCTTCCACTATTTCTTTTCAGATTTTGCTGCATTGTGTCATATACTTCCCTGAGGTAAATCCTTCTTCTCCCAGGTCTTGGCTATTTTGAATTGTCATCAATGCATCTATAACTTTGCTTTGTTCTAGGTTAAAGGTGTTGGCCCTACACAAACCCGTTTCTATTTCTGGAAAGAAATGATCCATACTAGAATGGAAAAAAAAAAGCCACCTTTGCAAGTCATACTGACTCATAAGGGCTGGTTTCTTGGTTTCAATGGTGTATATATTCCTCACCTGGATGGGATGCCAGTCTGTTGCAGGTTTACTCACTTTTGCCAGCTGAGTGGAGTGGAGCAATGTGAAATGAAGTGTTTTACTCAAAAACACAATGTCAGTCCAAGAATCAAAATCACAATCTTAGAATCATGAATCCAACGCTCTAACCACTAAGCTATATTTCTCCACATGCATGGGAGGAGGCCTTACCTGGAACTTGTGTCCCACTAGCATTGCTCTTAGGGTCACTGAAGCACATAAACTACCATACCACAACAAAGACAGGACCTTGTGAAGAATAATACATGTAGGGCTGCATTGTTATCCAATATTTGCTGTTCTTGTAGCCTAGTTCCATCATCATCATCATTGTCATCATTGTTTAATGTCCATACTGGCATAGATTGAACAGTTTGACAGGAGGTGGTCAGCTATGGAGCTGACCAGACTCCAATTTGTCTCTAGAGGCATTGTTTCTATAGCTGGATGCCCTTCCTAATGTCAACCACTTTACAGAGTGTGCTGGGTGCTTTTACATACCACTGGCTCGGGTGTGTTTATGCAGCACCGGCACAAGTGCATTTTAGGTGGGACCTTTAAAGGACAAGCCTGTATGTATGGATGAGAGCAATTTTACCTAGCTTTACGCATCTTCTCAGGTACAGCATATTGCCACAATTCCCAGTTCCTTGTCATTTCCTAAGTGAGGCCCAGAATCCGAAGAAGCTTTCTCACCACTTCATCACACAACCTCCTGGGTCTCCATAGATGTACGTTAATGGTGCACAATCCCTGTCGCACTATGTTCCTGATTCAATGACTGGGCAGTTGAGCTGATGCAACAACCAACCATTCATCATAGACACTGGCGGAGGTCCATTTATTTTTGCATGTGAAAATGGAATCGAAAGATAGTGCGAATGAGAACAAAACAGAAAATATATATTGAATGAGAATCGTCCACCTTGGGAAATATTTATATTACTGAAGGGTAGCTGTTTATAACTAAGGGAAAGGATAAATCTTTGTTTGCCTTAAATCCCATTTGAAGTTTTGTGTACTTATTTGTTATGGGACTGGGGGAAATAATAATGATAATAATAATAATGATAATAATAATAATGATAATAATAATGATAATAATAATAATAATAATGATAATAATAATAATAATAATAATAATAATAATAATAATAATAATAATAATAATAATAAAGTATTGAAGCTAAAACTTCAAAATGGAAATAATCTGTAAAGTGGGAAGATGAAAGCAGAAAAGCAACCAGAAAACCTTTAAACTGTGTAAAATGAAGAAAACTAAACATGTTTTGTTTTTAACTAACATTTGTATGAGTTAAACATGGAAAGCTTCTTTTCAAAAATCCTTGTATTCATTCATCTATCATTTATGCCAGCAATGATACATGTCAATGAAATGATTTTGCATATGTTTGCTTGAACTGCAAATCATAGAAGTCAAATCACACTGAAATTATACACTACTCTCTTAAAAAAGGGAGTGCACATTGTGATCATAGAGTTCTGGATTTGCTAAGCCTGTAAACAGAAACAATGGGATGGGTTGTAACAAGAACAGTTCTAACCTTTCACATTTAAACCAGCCACATTGCAGGCCATGACTGTGTGGTAAGAAGCCTGCTTCTCAACCACATGTTTCCGAGTTCAGTCCTATTGCGTGGCACCTTGGGGAAGTGTCTTCTAATATAGTTGCATACTGACCAAAGCCGTGTGAGTGGATTTGGTAGTAAGAAACTAAAAGAAGCTGTCTATATATATATATATATATATTATATATATATATATATTATATATAAAGTTAATCCAACAGGAAAGCACAAAAAACATCACAACACGAGGACGTGGAACAAATATAGTATTATTGGACGCTCAGGAAAGAAGGAAAGAAGGAGGGTTTAACGTTTCAAGTGGAGCTCTTCGTCGGAAACATAGGAGAAGGAAAGATCCAGAGAAGGGAAGACAGAGGAAAAAAAATCGCCTATGGTACACACGAGGTCACATTTTGAAAGACAAGAAGGAAAAGGTGAAGAAATTGTTTTTGGTCACCCAATATACATATATATATATATGCATATATACCAATTAAGGACTGAACACGAAAAGTGGACAGTCAACATGCTAGATATAGACGTCAAATCACCATTCTCCACAAAGATTATGTTCTCAAATAAAATAAAATTCGAATTTTATTTTATTTGAGAACATAATCTTTGTGGAGAATGGCGATTTGACGTCTATATCTAGCATGTGACTGTCCACTTTTCGTGTTCAGTCCTTAATTGGTATATATAAATATTTTAATCTTCGGATTCTTTTTAATATGCTAGACCACTGGTTTTAATTGACTATATCAATTTCTACCCTTAATTAATTTTTAATATATATATATGCATATATATCCACACACATATATATACATACATATATATATACATACATATATATATATATATATATATATATATATATATATATATATATTTCTATATATATATTACGCACACACACATGTATACTCACACACACATATTATATATTTATTTATGTATACATATATATTTATATATATATTTACGTATATATTATACACACACACATACACAAATATTGTTTGTGTGCATGGATGTGTATGTAAGTGAAATGATTAAGATTGCATATAAAATTTAAACTAAATTGAATTAAACTCTTCATAAACATGAATACAAGGTAGAAACGAATTTGTACAGATTTGGTTTATTGAAGTTTTATCCCCAACCTCAACCATCCCGAATTCTTCTATATCTCCTTTAAGAAATGGAAAACATTGAGGCAGAATTTTTTCAAAGAAAAGGGAAAAAAATATTTTCAAGTCAACCAGCCATATTGCATCTGTTTCATAATTTGTTGCTATCATTTCCTTGCACCACCACCACCACCACCACCACCACTGCCTCTACCATCAAAAAGCTCTTCAAACACTTCCTGAAGTTGTGATTGTTTCAAGATTTGTTATTGCAGCAAAGGGCAAAAAACGGAAGCCAAGTGACTTGCACAGGAGATTAATTACTCTATTAAGAATAAGTTTCTCCTTCCTCTGCTAACACCTCCATCACTAGTACAACGTTGTCAACAATGTTAGGTGTGTTATTTCCTTCTGAAGCTTTCCAGAAAAGAAAACAAAGAAGTAAGATGATTGTTAGTTAGTTAATTTTTTTTTAAATGGGTGGGGGGTGGGGGTTCTTTAACAATTAAGCTTTGACTAAAGCTGTTCAAGAACAATTCAAATCATGAAAGAGTATGAGGGTGGGTGCTGAAAATTTCCTGGCTTTAAGGGCATCGAAAATGGCATGGATGGAGACTCAACCTCCTGAATTATTTTACAAAGCTTAGAAAAAACTGAAACCGAAACTAAAGCTCTTCAAAAACAACTCAGAGTACAAGAGGGTGCTGAAAAGTTACTGGTTTTAAGGGCATCAGAAAAAGGTCTGGATGGAGACCCAGCCTTCCAAGTTCTTTTACAGGGCTTAAAAATACTGAAGGACCGCTGCCATCAGCATGCATCAGCTAGTAATTTGTTTGCTAAGTTCTATAAACAAGAGCCTTCACTTTTAGTAGTTTCATTGATCTGAGGGTAGCTTTGACTGATGAGACACACAAAATGGTTGAAACACTGCAGTATCTCAAGGTATTCTTACATCAATGAATCAAGAATCTTCTTAACACACATCTTCTGATGAGGGGATATGCTTGATGATGATAACATACTGCAGCATTTGGCGTATTCGTATTCAAATCTACCAGAGTGCATTGAGAATGAATATATATGTTACTATAAAATATTGGTTTCAAATTTTACCACAAGGTCAGCAATTTTGGGAGAGGGACTAAGTCGATTACATTGACCCCAGAATGCAACTGGTGCTTACGTTATCAATCCTAAAAGGATGATAAGTAAAGTTGACCTTGGTGGAATTTGAACTCAGAATGTAATGCTCGATGAAATGCTGCAAAACATTTTGCCCAGTGTGCTATGGATTCTGCCAGCTCGCTACCCTATGTTATTATTAAATATCAACTTTCAGGTGCAGGAGTGGCTGTGTGGTAAGTAGCTTGCTAGCCAACCACATGGTCCTGGGTTCAGTCCCACTGCATGGCACCTTCGGCAAGTGTCTTGTACTATAGCCTTGAGCCAACCAAAGCCTTGTGAGTGGATTTGGTAGACGGAAACTGAAAGAAGCCTGTCGTATATATGTATATGTATATATGAATGTGTGTGTATATGTTTGTGTGTCTGTGTTTGTCACCCCAGCATTGCTTGACAACTGGTGTGTTAACGTACCCGTAACTTAGCGGTTAGGCAAAAGAGACCAATAGAATAAGTACTAGGCTTACAAAGAGTAAGTCCTGGGATCAATTTGTCGACTAAAGGCCGTGCTCCAGCATGGCCACAGTCAAATGACTGAAACAAGTAAAAGAGAGTAAAAGAGAGTCTCATTTAAACATGAATTTCAAATAGGGGATAGAAAGGAGCATGAATTTCAAATTAGGGGATAGAAAGGAAATTGTGAGAGATGGGGGAGGATGAGAGAAACAGATAGAGTGATAGACCAGACAGACAGACAGAAGCAGGTATAGAAAGAAGAAGAGAGTCGCTAAATTGATTCAGCATATTAAATAAAGATTCCATCCAAAGACTTGATCTGGTCCTTAATTTAAAAAGAGATTTTCGAAGCTATGAGTATACAGAAGTAAAAAACTGAATGAAGAATAAATATACAAAATAACTAATGCGAAAAAGCTGAAAGAAACAAGAAAGAGGCAGGAAGTAGATCGAAAAACATAAGAAACGTAAAAATAATTTGATAACTCATTGGTTTTGATTACAATTCTTAAAAATATTTTTTTACATCCAGAGAAGTCTGTTTGTAATTAAGCAGTAACTATTATATTTTTGTTATATATATATATATATATGTATGTATATTTTTACTCAAGTCATCAGACAACCATCAGACTGTAGCAAGTAATTTTTAATTATTTTTTCATTTGCTTTTTTTTTTTTTACTTTTTAAATATTATACCTTCCTCAAGGGAAAATAATATTAACAACAGCAATCATAATAATAATAATAATAAAATACTACTACTACTACTACTACTACTACTTCTACTACTAGTAGTAGTAGTAATAATAATAATAATAATAATGATAATAATAATAATAATAATAATAATAATAGTAATAGTAACAGTGATAGTTTTTTTCTAATTTTGGAACAAGGGCAGTAGATTTGAAGGGAGAGAGGGTAAGTCAGTTTTTTTCAATGCCAGAGCGTGACTGGTACTTTCTTTTATCAGCTCAGAAAGTAACGTTTGACCTTGGCAGGATTTGAGCTCAGAATGTAAAGAACCAAAAGAAATGCAACAAGACATTTTTTACAACACGCTAATGATTCTACCAGCTTACTATCTTAACAACAATAATAACAACAACAACAACAACAATATGATAATAACAATAATAATAATAATCCTCTTTTCTGGAGGCACAAGGTCTCAAATTTGTTGGGTGGGGACTAGTCAATTACATTGACCCCAGTGTTTCACTGGTACTTAATTTATTGACCCCAAAAGGATGAAAGGCAAAGTCGACTTCAATGGAATTTGAACTCAGAATGTAGCGACAGGTGAAATACTTATTTCTTTACTACCCACAAGGGACTAAACACAGAAGGGACAAACAAGGACAGACAAACGGATTAAGTCGATTATATTGACCCCAGTGCATAACTGGTACTTATTTAATCGACCCCAAAAGGATGAAAGGCAAAGTCGACCTCGGCGGAATTTGAACTTAGAACGTAACGGCAGACGAAATACGGCTACGCATTTCGCCCAGCATGCTAACATTTCTACCAGCTCGCCGCCTGACAATAATAGTAATGATAATAATAATCTTGTTTTATGTTTCTCTGATGAAAATAACAGCAATGATAACAGCTAACTACAGTTGTGGTGTCATTAGCACCCACAACAATAACAGTAACACTAATATTGAACCATTGAAGTCATCTTTGACATGTGAAAAATAGCACTCAAATCTCTCTTAAACTACAACTGTACATCTTATATGAGCTCAAATTGTAAAATGGTGTTTGGGATACAATACTCTAAATCTAAAGACAGTTTTGAGTTTAGATATACTGAGATGTCTGATGAATCCATTCTTTTCTTTCCAAAATTATTTAAATTAACACAAAAAATGTTTCATGGGCTCTTTTTTATCTTTTGAGTTCTATTTTTCTTTACAACTTTTGTTTATTGTTTTTGAAATTCCGAACAAATTTTAATGCTTTTCAAATATGTATGATGATGGATTGCCAAGTGCTAAAAAGTAATGAGTATTTTTGACATCTGCTTCTCTTTGCTTTTGGTCAAGGTTCCAAAAGCTGTTAAAGCAGCTTGGGATATTTGTGTTGTGTATAGAGAAGGCAATGTTACTGAAAGAATGGCATAGAAATGGATTTTATGCTTCATGGAGGACTCTCCGAATTTTATCTGATCTGTTCTGTTCAATGAAAATTGCTTGAACCAGTTGATCCATGAGAATCTGTATCAATCCACATGGGATTTGGCCAAGCAGATAGGATGCTCTCATAGCACTGTCATCCAACACCTCCATCTGATGAGTAAGGGTAAAAAATTGGTGCTTAGGTGCCACATGCTTTGAACAAAGAACATGAATTCCAGGGTTCCTCTAGTGCTGCCATTTTGCTCACTCAACATCACACTACTTGTGGAAACACAGAGAGACTTCTTTACAGCATCATCACCAATGATGACTAACGATATGTTTATGTCAATATGAAACAGAGGAAAGAATGGTTGAGTCCTGACAGGCAAACTAGACCTCACACAAGACAATGATTAACATTTGGTGGGATTGAGAAGGGCTAATCCACTACGAAATACTCAAAAGTAAGCACTTGGTCAATGCAGAGCTCTATAGTCAGCAAATGCGCAGGTTCAATGAAGCAATCCAGCTGAAATGACCCAACCAGGAACATGGCATGCTTCTTCAGCATGACAACATTCACTTCAACATCGCTAATTTAATCAAAGATACTATTCAAGAGCTTGGTTGGGCAGTTCTACCACACTCACTATATTCTTTAGTGCCTTCAGATTATTGTCTTTTATGGTGACCCTTCAACAGTCTGCAAGGCATTTTGTTCAAGAACAACTCAAAGCTGAAAATGTGGCTCAAAATTTAAAGCATTGACAAGCCAGTGAAATGCTAGCAAGAAATCATGAATAATGAAGGATAATATATTCAAAAGGAAGCACTCGGTCAGTGCAGAGCTCTATATTCAGAAAATACACTGGTTCAATGAAGCAATCCAGCTGAAATGATCCAACCAGCAAAATAGCAGGCTTCTTCGATATAACAACATTCACCCCAACGTTACTAATTTAATTGAAGATACTCTTCAAAAGCTCAGTGAGGGAGTTCTACCACACTTAATGTATTCTCATGATATAATGCCTTCAAATTATTGTCTTCATGGCCACCCTTCAACAGTTTGCATGGCATTTTGTTTGAGGACAACTTGGAGTTGAAAATATGGCTCAATGAATTCTTTGAGTTAAGACCCATTGATTTCTATGCTGAAGGCACTAACAAGCCAGTGAAATGCTGGCAAGAAATCATAAACAATGAGGATGGCGAGCTGGCAGAAACGTTAGCATGCCGGGTGAAATACTTAGTGGTATTTCGTCTGTCATTACATTCTGAGTTCAAATTTGCCTTTCATCCCTTTGTCTGCCCTTGTTTGTCCCCTCTATTGCCCTTGTGGGCAATAAAGAAATAAGAAATCATAAACAATGAAGGAGAATATATCGTTAATGCTTCATTAAAATTGTTGATGAAAACAAAAATGAAAATTAAAACAAATGGGAAAAATAATATGAATGGATTTATCTGACAAAGCGACATTTCCTCTATCAGGACTAACCTGGGGCTAAGCAATAAAAACAACAACAACAACAACTCCAGCATGAATATTCACTAGTCAGCAGGTTAATAAGACTGAGCCCCATCACATCAGATGAAATTAAAGCCCTGTTGCCTACATACAAGCTACTTAGGTTTGCATTATTAAATTTCTAATGTTAATACCACACCACTTATAATTTTTTCCTTTTCTAATGAGTTTCCACACATGACAGGTATGTATGTGTGTGTGTGTGAGAGAGAGAGATAGAGAGAGAGAGTATGTGTATGGAAGTCTATATGTGCATGTGTATGTACATATGTATGAACGTATATAATATCTATCTATCTATCTATCTATATATATATATATCTATATATATATCTCTCTCTCTCTATATATATGTATATATATATATACACACACACATACACACACAAACACACGATGTGGCATCTTGGGCAAGTGTCTTCTACTATAGGTTTGTGCCAATCTAAGCCTTGTGAGTGGATTTGGTAGATGGAAACTGAAAGAAGCCTGTCATATATATATGTGTGTGTATGTATGCATATATGTGTAAATGTATGTATATATATATATATATATATATATGTGTGTGTGTGTGTGTGTGTGTGTGTGTGTGTGTGTGTGTGTGTTGAGTACAGTAACAATCTTTATTTTTTTAAATCTAAAGTGTTATTGCTTAACAGTTGTCCTTGTTATCAATAAACTACTGCAATGGGTGGGTTGTTAACAGTACAGGGAGGGTTTTAAAAGTCCAAATACACGTTAAATAAATACTGTAAATATGCTGTCTCTACTTCGCAGAAATTCAGTTATTGTGGCTGGTCTCGGAACCAATCTACCACGATAAACAAGGGATCACTGTATCATATTAAAAAGATTAAAACTCAATATTTAAATAGGAGTCAAAGACTAATTCAACAACAATGGTAGTTCATCTTGTTGAACAAGCAGCACTGATTATAGTGATCATAGTTTTATAACTATACTAGCAGTATCGCCCGGCATTGCTCGGGTTTGTAAGAGAAATAACTATATAAGCATTTTTAGAGAGTTATAGCCAAAAAATAGCAAAACAATGCATTAAAAATGGAAAAAAAATGATGGTAAATTTTTTTTTAAATCGTTGACTCATCGTAGACATTTTTAGAGAGTTACGTCCTTTATATAATAGCGAAAAAATGCATTAAAATGGAAAAAAATTATGGTAAATTTTTTTTTAAATCGTAGACTCATCGTAGACGTGCGTTAATACCCAGAAGGGCTCGATATGAATCACGACTATAAGATACTCGGTTTTGGTTAAACTGCACCGCAAAATGTGGGAGTAGTTAGGAATCTAAATCGTAGGAGACAGACACTCACACAACTTCACTTTTATATATAAAGATAACTGATTATAGTTTTATAGTGATCAAATGTCTGAGATGTACATGAACTCACTTCCTCCATCAAAGCAACTCTGCCTATGCAGGTACATGTCATGCCACAGGTTGGATATTAAAATAATCAATCACAAAGCAACATGAGATAAAGTGTTTTGCTCAAGAATAAAACACACTGCCCGATCTGGGAATTGAACCCATGATATCATAATCAAGAGTGCAACACTCTAACCAGTAGGCCATAATAAAAACAAACGAGTATATTGATGAATCAATCACCTTACTACTGCCCCTTTTATCTCCAGAATTCAAATGGAATATTACACTGTCTCCAGAGGGTGGTGCTACCCACTTAGAGAAAGTCCATTATATAGACTATTATAGGACCTATATTCTCAGTAGTAATTGAAACATATATATAAAAAAAGTATCTCTCCCTGAAGAAGAGCTATTCAAGAAATGTCAGTTTTATCAGCACTTCAACTTGACTTTGAAATCAATAATTATTGATGATGATGATAATGGCAAAAATGTCTTTATATTTAGCATGGAGAGAACGAGGGTGGAGCAGGAGTCAGAGCATAATGAGTGTGTTTTATAAAGATTTTAAGGTTATTTTCTCAATTGTAAGGTGAGTTAGGAAGCAATGACTTGATCTCAATGCAGTTCGTGGCAGGTTAATTATTTGGGAGGAAGGAAATTTTGGTGGGAATAAGATGTTTCCTGTGAAAAATGGTTAAGTTCTATGGTGCTTGTGTACGATGATTACGTTAACCATATTGATGATGATGATGGTGGCAGTGACAAAGATGATGATGATGATGACAATGGTGGTGGTGGTGGTGTGGACAATTGAATAAGATGATCTTTACATATGTATGCCAGCAATTATGTATATATATATATATATATATATATATTATATATATATATATGTAGGTCCCGGGTTGATTCGGGGTTAACCACAGTAAATAAGGTACTCAATACATAGCAGAGTAAAATTAATTTATTATATAGAAGGAGCTTCTACAGGACTAGAACTGTTTCATTCAAGAGAAATGCTTCCTGATGATTTCTCTTGAATGAAACAGTTCTAGTCCTGTAGAAGCTCCTTCTATATAATAAATATATATATATATATATATATGGGGGGGTAAGTATGTGTGGAGGAAAGTTGTGTATGTGTGCTAATGCGTGCATGTGTGTTGTCATCTACATATGTATGTATATGTAAGTGAACATATATATATGCATGTGTCTACATGTCTATATCTACAACTGTATGAATTTGTAGCTAATTACATATATATATATATATATATATATATATAGTTGCTATTATATTAAACTGTCATATGTCCAAATTAGGCCAGATATGTTTTTGTTCAATATTTATTTTTGCTTGCAATTGCCAGTTCTTTTGGTCAAACTATCGTATCTCCAGCTGCTTCAGATGCCAAGATATCAAAAATTGTCAAAGTGTAGTACAATGGTTTTGCTATGGAATGGTGAAACTAATTTGTCGTTTTCTGAAAAAGCAACAGTTTGGACTTAAGACACTTTTGCATAATAGCAACGATATATACGTCTACATGTATGTATGTATATGTGTGTGTGTGTGTGTGTATTATAGGCTTATTTCAGTTTCCATCAAACAAATTCATTCGTGAGGCTTTGGTTGGTGCAGGCCTCAACTAGAAGACACTTGCCTTAAGTGCTACATAGTGGAACTGAACTTGTAACCATATAACCATGTTTTTGGAAAACAAACTTTTTACCACATACCCACTCCTACGTGTGTGTGTGTGTGTGTGTGTATGTATATATATGTGTGTATATATGTATATATACATGTATATATATATATGTATATTTATATATGTATATATATATATATATGTATTTATATATATATATATATATATAACAATTACAGCGTGGAAGGTGTTTGTAAGCCATTTAAGAAACACACAAAAGCCGTTCGATTCACTTCATGTATGTATGTATATATATGTGTGTGTGTGTGTGGGCAAAAAAATGTCAATATTGACGAACGTTCTGGGAGAACTGCAACCAACAGAACTGAGAAAAAAATTGCAGTTGGGCATGTAGCTGTGAGGGGAAATCCTTGAATCACCAGCCATGAGTTATCAGAGGATATGCAGATTAGTTATGGTTCAGTTCAGTCCTTTACCACTGAAGATTTGAGTATGAGACGTGTGTCTGCAAAGTTTGTGCCAAAACTGCTTTCAGCTGACCAAAAAGACACTCAAGCTTCAGTTGCACAAGATCTCCTTGGTGGTGTCAAAAATGATAAAAACCTTTTAAAAACTTTGCGTATGCCTCTGAGCAGGTATCACCAAGCTTTTGACAAAATTTTATGCAGATTCTCTGCTCAAATTTCTCTGTCGTGGTCAATGTGATGATCACATGCTACACACCTTCCTTCCAAGTACTGCTGTAAGCAGCAGAAGTTAGCTAGAACGTTAAAATTTAGTGTGCAGGTACAGCAGAGTTCAAGGTCAATCTGTGCCAAGTGGCTTTACTCTGCATGCTTTAGCTTTGTTATCATGGCAACAGTCTGGATACTTATTGACTGGACCATACCCATACATATATATCTGAGTGTGAGTGTGTGTCGGTGGGTGAGTTGTGTGTGTATCTATAAATGTATATTTGGGTATGTGAAAGAAGAAAAGAATATGTGGGTGTGTGTGGGAACCAATGGCTGGAAACTCTTAGTAGAGCTCCCTTTTCCTTACCGTACCTCCATCTAACCCCAGATAGCACCCTATCCTACCTCACCCACCACTTCTTAGTTGTTGCTGATAAAGTCATTCTTCAAGTGTTATTGTGGAATGTTCCCTAAGTTTTCTCATCTGTTGATCTACTTACAAACACTGACTGTTTCCACAGATGGCCGTTTATGACAGCTGTGGCACTGGTCAGTTTAGACGTGGTCCAAGTAACACTCTGTCTATTATGATGAAGTGAAGACGGTGGCTACATGTGGTCATTCCGTCAGCTAGAGATGACAGCCAAAACCCTCCTCAATTCACACATTTTTATATCTGAATCCAAGTTAATATCAAAACAATGATCCTGAAACTGACAAACACCTATATATAACTCCCACCTATATACATATCTATACACACACACACACACATATATGTATGTATATATCTATATCTATCTATCTATCTATCTATCTATCTATCTATCTATCTATCTATCTATCTATCTATCTATCTATCTATCTATCTATCTATCTATCTATCTATCCATCTATCTATCTATCTATCTATCTATCTATCATCTATCTATCTATCTATCTATCTATCTATCTATATCTATCTATCTATCTATCTATATATATATATATATATATATATAATATATATATATATTGTGTGTGTTAGTGTGTGTATGTGTTTGTGAGTGTGTGTGTGTGCATGTACACATATCATGGAAAATGGACATTAAATGTTGATGATGATGATGATGATATATATATACATGTGTGTGTGTGTGTACAGATATATATTCTTTTATTCTTTTACTTGCTGCAGTCGTTTTGACTGCAGCCATGCTGGAGCACCACCTTAAGGGGTTTTAGTCAAAGAAATTCACCCCAGGGCTTACTTTTGTAAGCTTAGTACTTATTCAGTTGGTCTTTTTTGCTGAACCACTAAGTTATGGGGATGTAACAACACCAGCATTGGTTGTCGAGTGATGGCAGGGGCACAAACACAGACACACACACACACAAATATATATATATATATATATTATATATATATATATATATATATAGATAGATAGATAGATAGATAGATAGATAGATAGATAGATAGATAGATAGATAGATAGATAGATATAGATATGTATATACACAACAGGCTCTCTCTCTCTGCTTTGGTTGGTTTGATTACATTGGATTATGTTATCTCTGTTATATAAAATGATGAAATGGCCACAGCTGGACTGTCTTTGATAATAACTTGATTAAACTGCGAATAAAATATATTTTGCCTCCATATACTTCTTTTTCCTAACAGAACCCGGATTTCTCAGAATTATTGCTATAAACTAACCCTTCATGTTATTAAACATGACAATGTGTCTATCCTCTAATTTTGATCCTCAAGGTACTCCCATAGAGTGTTTTCTCTCCCCATGACAAACATCAAAGTTACACTTTTAACAAAGATGGAATAGTTGGACAACAAATTTCAAGGTCTGATGTCCAAATGCACATCAAATGCTTTCTTGTATACTTATTGTGCAGTACATGTAATTTTCCTGGCATTCTCTCAACTGTGGTAGCCTAGCTACCTATCCATGAGGAGGTCAATCTCTCATCTGCTTTGTACCACAAAACCCTGAAGCCAAATAATAGCCCATGACATTCTTTCAGTACTTTGTGTGCAGTAATTTTTACATATCTCATTACTGAGCACACATGATAATATTAATGGTAATGTAGAAAATAGAAACAGCGGTACTAATGATTCTAAAATATTCAATATAGACTGTAGCTCTGAGGTCCATACTAGCACAGGGATTACTGATATGCCTGATGATGCTGGGATGAATGTGAATGATACTACAATTGAAGGATGGAGAGATAATACCAGATATGAAAATAACACATACAAGGGATTTAGTAGGATTAATATTAATAGTAATATTAATCATAATAATGGTATGAATATCAATAATATTAATAGTGGTAATTCTCCTAGTTGCAATTGTAAGGTTAAATCCCACTGTCCATTATTAGGCCAATGTCTAACCCAAAATGTAATCTATAAGTGTACAATCACAACTGTAGCTGGTAACTTTGTATATATACGATGTTCAATAAATATGAAAAAAACGTATTAATAGCCATTTTTCATCTTTTAGGCTCAAAGATAAGGCCAATTGTACATCCTTATCTAGCAAGATTTGGGAACTGAAGGAAAGCAGAATCGAATTTAGCTTTAAATCGGATATTATAAAGAAAGCGCAGCCTTATAGAGGTAGTCGTTACGGGTGCGAGCTGTGCTCCATGGAAACTTGTTAAATTTTTAAGTATAGGGACAAGAGCAGCCTTGTTAATAGATTAGACCTAAAGGTATCATACATACATAGGATCACCTGTACATTTAAATATTTTTCAAAATTAGTGTTTATAGGTGCTGCACTTGAACCTGGATAATTAATTTTAGTGTCGTATATGATGTGAACTTACACCCTAATATTATATATAAGTTATATATATTTTCTTACAACTCTCTATAATTTCTAATTAATGTGTTTTCTTATTTTGATATCTTTACCTATTAACCTCTTATCTCCTGTAAGTTATTAATGCTCTTAAAGAGAAATATAAACTTTCTAGTTACTTAAGTCAAGAAGATTTGATTATAACATACCCACAATAAGGTACAAATATTTGTATATATTTGCATGTGTGCACATAGTTAGATATATGCATGTATCTGTACACAACTTATTTTTCCGAATTTTTAATGATTCTTAGCTTACAATTAATATAAAGATAGCATGATTTATCACCTCGATATTCCATAAGTAAATGCCCAGAGCAATCTTTATAGAAACCACTTTAAAAGTAAATAATTAAGTACAGAAATGAATATTAAACTAATTCTATGTAATCTTCCCTTTCTAATGCTGAAAATTGGTATATATACACAGTTTATCTATTCTGGTGATAATATCATTTTTAGTAATCTTAAATTTTATCTTCATACAACGTAACAATATTGTTGGTATACAATCATCCATTGAACTCCATGATAATTTCCTCTCATCATAGGTTTTATTAGTGTCTTGCCCCTTTAACTGGTAATTAACATCTTAATTTAGAGTCTTCCTCTACCCAGCCTCCTTTATGGAAATTACTTATACATTTCCTAAATTCCTGACAATATTTATGACCATACCCAACTAAAAGCTGTCAACTCACTCCGGCTATCCATTCTAAACAGACACTGTCCTCTAGCATTAATTTTGGTATTTGATAAAAAAAGACTAATAAATTAAAATTGCACCACAATCCTTTACAATCTCTAACAAACTTCATGCAGTTCTTAGATGTGTAGTATATTTTGAGCTAAATTAGTAGTGGCATGGACTTCTTCCCTCTTCTTGCTCTATTAGAGAATTTGAGTAAAATTATATTAATGTGTCCAACTGATTAAAAATTCTATTTATATATGCAGTTGAAGATAGCCCTGCATTTAAATTGATGTAGTGATTTCATTGTTCAATTAAATGGAGTCGCTTGAAACAGTTGTACTGCATCACCTCCTGATATCCTGTTGCTTATTTTGATTATATATATATACAACGGGCTTCTTTCAGTTTCTGTTTACCAAATATACCCACAAGGCATTGGTTGGTTCGAGACCACAGTTGCAGACCCTTGCTCAGGGTGCCACACAGTGGGACTGAACCTGAAACCATGTGATTGGGAAGCAAGCTTCTTACCACACAGTTATGCCTGCACATAAGTATCTTAACAAAAGTTTAAAATCTTGGCACAAACCAAACAATTTTGAGGAAGGGATTAAATCAAATGCATCGATCCCAGTGGTCAACTGGAACCTATTTTATTGACCACAAAATGATGAAAGGCAAAGACGACCTCAGCAGAATTTGAACTCAGAATGTTAAGACAGACAAAACGTCACTAAGCATTTTGCCCGGCATGCTAATGATTCTGCCAGCTCACCGTTTTATTGCATCTAAATGTTGATATTGTCACGTTTGAAATATTCTTTGCTATTCTAGTCACAAGGCCTGAAATTTTGGTGGAGAGGGCCAGTAGGTTAGATCGACTCCATTACGCAACTGCTACTTAATTTATCGACCCCCAAAAGGTTGAAAGGCAAAGTCGACCTCGGCAGAATTTGAACTCAGAATGTAAAGATAGATGAAATACCGCTAAGTATTTCGCCTGGTGTGCTAACGTTTCTGCCAGCTAACTGCCTTGTCACATCTGAAATATTACTGATCATAGGAATGTTGGATCACATGATTTGGGACTAAACAACAATATCACCCTTCTACCATTTGTGATATTTAGCAAACACCTGACCTTCTTTGGAAGTACATGGTTTAGTGGTTAGTGTGTTGAACTCACAATCGTAAGATTGTGACTTCGATTCCTGAATAGGGCGATGCATTGTGTTCTTGAGCTAAAACACATCATTTCCCACTGCCCTGACCACTCAGCTATAGAAACGAGAACCACTAGTGGAGGTGCATCACTTAATGGTTAGAGTGTTGGATTCATGACTGTAAGATTGTGGTTTCAATCCCTGAATTGGGCTGTGTGTTGTATTCATTTCACATTGTTCCAGTTCACTCAGCTGTAGAAATGAGGTTAGCCTGGAGACAGATGGGCTCTACCAGGCTTTCTCACCTTAGATATGCTGCATGGCTGCAGTGCCCCAATGACCGTTTCCCCCACCCCACCCCAAGGAGTTAAGGGATTTGTCAATTGACCTTCTCTCTTTCAGCTAAACTCATTCCTTGATTCTGTATGCACACATCAAGTGAAACTCAAGCAGTGAGGGTAGCTCTGAAGATAGGTGAGTGTGATGAAAGGAAGAGAGAAAGAGAAGAGAGAAAAGAAAGTTATATTGATTAGTGCCATGCTAATGAACATTGGCAGTTCATTAATGTTTGGTTTCACTATACCTTCAGTACATACCAGTAGCAACCATTAAACATTCAGTCTTTGCTTTATAGACAAGCTAGGGTGGGGATTGAAACAGATGGTGATGGGGGGGGGGGAAAGGGGGAGTATGACCTAGAGGGGTCAGGGTGGAGCAGTTGTAAGATATATTTGCGATTCTTGGGCAGAAAATAGAGTCGATTTCTTCCTTTTCCTCCTCATCTTACGCCTGCTTCTCCCCCTTTCATTTGTAAATCCTTTAAGTTACCATCACCACCACTACCATCTTCACCATCATTTCTATCACCCCTATTACCACCAGCACCAGCACCACTACCAACACCACCACCACCACCACCACTACTACTACTATCGCTGCCGCCGCCACCACCACCACTACTACTACTACTACCACTACCACCATTGCTACCACTACCACTGTTCACCATCTTCAACAAAAATAAAGTAAACAGCAACACCAACTACAGCAACTAACCAACCACTATACAACTATTACCACAGCCACCTGTTGATGCCTACATTACTGTTACCTACATCAGCACAGTAATGTCTTTACCACCACCACTGCTACCGTTACTACTACTACTACTACTACTACTTTCACTACTACTATCATCAGGGATACTATTGTCACTAGCAGCTTCTCTGCTACCACCACCACCACCACCACCACTACCACCACCCTATCATCGGCATCACCATTATCCCCCACATTAAACCCCACACCATCACTATTACAACCATCATTACCATTAAAACTAATATCATTATTACCGCAAACCACACCATCACTCTCACATCTACTGCCATCACCATGACCACCACTGCATGAACCCTCACCCCCACCCTCATCACCACCATCAGTACCACCACCACCACCACCACCACCACCATCACATTCTTTTGTCAACACCTCCCCAATGTTCAGTTACTCATCTGAAGCATAAACAACATTTCTCTAACAGCAACAACAACAACAGTAACAACAAGAACAACAAGAAAGACAACAACAACTACAACATCAACAACAACAGCAAAAACAACAACAACAACAACAACAACAACAACAACAACAACAACAACAGTAGCAGGCGTAGGAGTGGCTGTGTGGTAAGTAGCTTGCTTACCAACCACATGGTTCCGGGTTCAGTCCCACTGCGTGGCACCAAGTGTCTTCTACTATAGCCTCGGGCCAACCAAAAGCCTTGTGAGTGGATTTGGTAGACGGAAACGGAAAGAAGCCCGTCGTATATATGTATATGTATATATATATATATATATATATATATATGTATGTGTGTGTGTGTATGTTTGTGTGTCTGTGTTTGTCCCCTCCCAACATCGCTTGACAACCGATGCTGGTGTGTTTACGTCTCCGTAACTTAGCAGTTCAGCAAAAGAGTCTGATAGAATAAGTACTTGGCTTACAAAGAATAAGTCCTGGGGTCGATTTGCTCGACTAAAGGCTGTGCTCCAGCATGGCCGCAGTCAAATGACTGAAACAGGTAAAAGGGTAAAAGAGTAAACAGTAACATCAACAACAACAACAACAATAATAATAATAATAATGATAACAGCAAAGAGATGTGTTAAAATAACTCCGCAAACAAATGACATCTTCACCCATAAACATTTGATAAATTCTTCTTAAAACCATCTTCATTGGAATAAATAAATCTTTGAGAACCATTTTCCGAAATCTCTCTAATGCTCCAGTTTGCTTTGATTCTGTTAAGGTCATCAGTTTCTATAACCTTCAAAAACCTACCCTTATGTTAACCCTAAATATTTTCTCACACACAACATAATTTTTTTCCCTTATTTCAGCCCCACTTGTTGCTGTTGTTGTCATCGTTGTATTAAATAGTGATCCCTTCCCATCCACGGCCACCACCTTTACACTTGACTTGTCACCACTGGAACAACATCAGAAGAATGTCTTTGCTTTTTGTTTTTATTTATTTTGGAGTGGTTGTCACCAACACCATTACCAGACTGCCGCCAACACTGCCATCTCCATCATCACTATCAGCAAGAACATTCAACGCCAAGCCAGCCCACCGGCAAAACGACCATCACCTGGCACCATCATCATCACCATCACCACCACTATCAATATCATCATCACAACCACCACCACCACCACCACCATCATCACCCTGTTCATTCTAATCATCAACAGCAACAGTAGCATCATCATCATCATCAATGTTATCTTCATCATCATTATCATCATCATCATCATCATCAGTAGCAGTAGCAGTGACAACAAGAACAGAAGCAGCACCATTGTCCTTACATTGCCCTAAGCAAACATCAACATCAATACTACCCCCACCCCCACCAATATCATCATCATCATCATCATCATCATCACCACCATCATTCTAATCCACACTATCATCAGCAACAATCGCAGCACCAGGAGCAACATCAGCAACTACAAGACCATCTGGTGGTATCACCACCACCACCACCATCACCACCACCATCACCACCACTATCACCACCACCACTATCACCACCACCACTATCATCGCCAAGACCACTACCATCACCCCCACCTTCACTGTCATCACCACTATCACCAGTTCCATCGTCAATATGATCATTAACAACAGCAACAACAATACCAGTATTGCTATTATATCACTTGGCATCAGCATCATCACCATCACCATGTCATCATCATCATCATCATCATCATTGTTATCATCGTCCCTATACTCATCATCATTATCATCGTCCACCATCATCCACACCAACAGTATCATTGTTGTCATAAAAATATGCCTTCACTAGAACCTAACTAGCACCAAAGATGGACCATTCTTATGAAATCCAAATGTACAGGAGTGGCTGTGTGGTAAGTAGCTTGCTAACCAACCACATAGTTCCGGGTTCAGTCCCACTGCGTGGCACCTTGGGCAAGTGTCTTCTACTATAGCCCCGGGCCGACCAAAAGCCTTGTGAGTGGATTTGGAAGACGGAAACTGAAAGAAGCCTGTCGTATATATGTATATATATATATATATATGTATGTGTGTGTTTGTGTGTCTGTGTTTGTCCCCCCAACATCTCTTGACAACCGATGCTGGTGTATTTACGTCCCTGTAACTTAGCGGTTCGGCAATAGAGACCGATAGAATAAGTACTAGGCTTACAAAGAATAAGTCCCGGGGTCGATTTGCTCGACTAAAGGCGGTGCTCCAGCATGGTGGCAGTCAAAACGACTGAAACAAGTAAAAGAGTAAAAGAGTAAAAGAGTAAAAGAGAGTACAGAGACCGAAATGCTAACAAATACTTTAAATATACTAACAATATATTTCTCTTGGAATCTTCATTTTCAACATGCTTAGGAATCATTGAGATTAAAGTGAAAAGATATTCAACCATTTTAACATTTCTACCAACTCACAGAACTTTACTGTGCCTTGTACAAACATAGGAGAGCCTACTTTGTCGCTTGACTTACATGAAATAACTACCACATTTCAATCAAACCCTTCAAAGAAAGATGTATTTAATAATATAAGGCGCAGGAGTGGCTGTGTGGTAAGTAGCTTGCTTACAAACCACATGGTTCCGGGTTCATTCCCACTGCATGGCACCTTGGGCAAGCGTCTTCTACTATAGCCTCGGGCCGACCAAAGCCTTGTGAGTGGATTTGGTAGACAGAAACTGAAAGAAGCCCATCATATATATGTATATATATATATATATATATATATATATATATTATATAGTGTATGTGTGTATATATGTTTGTGTGTCTGTGATTGTCCCCCCAACATCGCTTGACAACCAATGGTGGTATGTTTATGTCCCCATAACTTAGCAGTTTGGCAAAAGAGACCCATAGAATAAGTACTAGGCTTTCAAAGAATAAGTCCTGGGTTTGATTTGCTTGACTAAAGGCAGTGCTCCAGCATGGCTGCAGTCAAATGACTGAAACTAGTAAAAGAATAAAAGAATGTAAAACCCAGGAAATGTATGGCGTGGCTTTGATTGGAGTGTCTTTTATCATAGAGTTCGATTCCCAGACCAGGCTGTGTGTTGTGTTCTTGAGCAAGACTCTTTATTTTACGTTGCTCCAGTTCACTCAGCTGTAGAAATGAGTTGTGACATCACAGGTGCCAAGCTGTATTGGCCCCTTTGCCTTTCCCTTGGATAACATCGGTGGTATGGATAGGGGAGGCTGGTATGCATGGGCAACTGCTGGTCTTCCATAAACAACCTTACCCGGACTTGTGCCTCGGAGGCTATCTTTCCAGGTGCAATCCCATGGCCATTCATGACCAAAGAGGGTCTTTATCTTTTACCATAGTGAATATGGGTGGACCTCGTGCTAAGCAACCACGAACACAATAACAGCTTATGGAGTATCATTGTGCCTTCTGCATCTTGCCAAAATGAAAAAAAAATTAATTAAAACAGCAACAACATTTAGGTGAAGTTATACACTAATCATTATCATCAATATGTGACCATATATTTTTGATTATATTGCTACATATTGATCTCCTTTGGTAACGAAGTGTTACTGATTATGATGATGATGATGATGATGATGATGATGACGACAACGATGATGAGGATGATGGTGGTGGTGGTGGTGGTGGTGACAATGATGATGAGGATGATGACAACAATGATGATAACTGATGATGAAGGGGAAGAGGTAAAGACAATGACAACAATGATGATGATGATATTGATGATAATGATGATGATGATGATGATGATGATGGTGATGATGATGAGAATGATGATGATGATGATGATGATGATGATGATGATGATGATGATGATGATGATGAGGATGATGATGATAATGATGATGATGATGAGGATGATGACAACA
>NC_043009.1:42438602-42476102 GCF_006345805.1 Octopus sinensis
CGAGTGGAAATATATATGAAAGAAAGTTTGAAAATGCAATTTTAAAGATGTTTATTCACTTGACCGGTTTCACTTTTTTAGAAAAAGATTGTCAAAAGTAAAATGTAATGCTTTGTATCAGCTTTGTTGTGTTAAGTACTGGTTGTCACAGAAGTATTAAAATACATATATACATTCTTTGATAATAATAAGAAAATGTTAAAAACAGTTTACAAGAAAGTATTTAAGAAGGTAATCAGAACAGGATTCCAAATTCCATTTGGGTTTTAACCTTGGAGTGTGATATGTGTGTGTGCGTGCGTGCATTTGCGCAGGTGTGGCTGCATGGTTAGAAGATTTCTTCTAACACTGGATTTGCAAACTCTTTATCAATGGTCCATAGATGTCCTCTTTCGAAGCATGTATTTATGCATGTATGTATACATTTAAAATATGCAATGTGATAATAAATCAAATATATTTTTAGCGTAAGTAAACCAATATTATATGTTTATCAATTATTAATCTACATTCGTATTTCGTAATGATGTGTTCTTATTATTATTTTGATGAAAGTAAAGGATTTCCTGTCATGATTCCTCGGCCTGTCTTTTTTAAATGTCATTATGGTTTGTGCTGATCGCGTGTTTTGTGGGGCGTTTTCTGTATTTTCTTTCTGTTTTAATAGATCAGATGATTTTGTTGCTGCTACCTCATCTCTACCTAGAAGGAAACATTGTTAGGAAAGGTATCCCTAAAGAGATGTTAAGTTTATTGTAGCTCCTTTTAATTATTCTTTGTCATATTCATCTGGAATACTGTATAACATTTACTTTAAGGTATTCTTGGCAAGAGTGTATAAACAACAATTCTAATGTTCCAAACTTGTTCAGATTTCCAAACTTTTACTATTTTTGTAAGATAATTTTTGAAGATAATTTTATTGCATTTATTGAGAAATATATTTACAGTAAGTCATATAGATATTCTGCAAGGCTAGCTTGTAAATTGGAAATTGCGTCGCTTGTAAATTGGCTGATGCGTTGCCTTGAAGAATAGCGAGGGAGATACACTGAAAGAGTCGTTCTACTTTGTGGTGACCATTCTTGTGAATGGTAATCATTGTTCTGGTGAAAGTCAGTTGAGAGAGTATTCAGAGACTAAAGATGTCGTATATTTCCATCACACTCACCGGAGATCAATCTGTTGGTTATCTTTTTGTGATCCTCCACCTCATGGGCAACAAAGCTTAGGTTAGTAGGTTAGATATTGATTTTATCAGATTGCTGCTGGAGAAAGAAATCACTGCAAATTGCATAGCATGTAGGAGCATCACCTCCAGCATGGCCACAGTCGAATGACCGAAAGAAATGAAACAAAAAAGAGTAATTAAATATCCTTTTGTAATCTTGAATTGTCCATACTTTCATCTCTCAGAACGCTTGAGCATTTTCCTCCTCCTCTTCATCTTTATCATCATCACCTCCGCTGCCGTCATTGCTGCCACAAGTCATTCATACAATGAACAAGAAATTAATCCCTTCAATATAGCCATCGTTAGCTCTGGCTAAACCAGTGGCTTTGTCTTCTAAGGGCAACACAATAAAGGAGGCAACAGTTGTAATGAGACGTAAAAAAAAAGGAACATCAGAGGATGAAGTAATAAATAATTGTATTATAATATATCACTTAATGGCAACTGGTCTGCACAAGATGATCTGCGGCTAAAGACCCATTAAGCATTTACCACGATCGTGATTGACAACCACATCCGTCATGATGTCATTATAACAAGTGAACCACGGTGCAGTTAGAATTTAAAAGGTGACTGTGCGGAGGTGATTAGAACACTGTTGTCTGGTTAGTAATCAGTGCTAGAGGACGAAACCACCTTTTGTAGACAACAAGTTGATTTATGGACCCAGTACGAAAGGCCAGGTTCGCATTACAATCATTACACCGCATTTGGATGATTGTTTGTTTTTTTATTTCTAGTTTTAGCTTTTTTTTTGTCTCTTAAGTAGCCTTTGTTATGAGATTATGTGTCACATTTTCAGTATTCAGTGTTACTAGCTGTCGGCTGCCATTGTGTATCTCTCCTCCCCCTTTTCCACTCTCCCTTTCTCTCTTTATATATATATATATATATATATATATATGCTTCTCTGCCAAATCTAACCTGTTCATTTTACCCACCTCAACGTTTTTAAGCATTTTCTTTTATTATCTAACAGTGAGTGACCATTATTCATTGTTACCAGCTTCTTGTTGACATACAGCGGCCCCTGACAGTTCAATTAGGGACTAGTGAACACCTGCCTCCTTCTACATTGACCTTAAAGTTCTCTGTCTCGATCTTTTGTCATCATTAGCAAATTGTCAGTCGTTCTTACAAAAGCCTTTTTTCCCAACGAGTTGTCTCTTAGAGCAAACGAATACCGAAACATTTAACATATTTGCATTAGCTTAACTAAGTAACCACTTCAGCCTCTATTATCACTCACTCTAACAATTCGACATCAAACACCCCAACATCCCAACTAATATATCCTTATTAGTGTCACAGTTAAAAAGAGATAGGAGGAAAAAATAAATCTATTGTCCGTTGGGATCGT
Source organism: Octopus sinensis (assembly GCF_006345805.1). Classification (NCBI taxonomy): domain Eukaryota; kingdom Metazoa; phylum Mollusca; class Cephalopoda; order Octopoda; family Octopodidae; genus Octopus; species Octopus sinensis. The sequence goes on from NC_043009.1 coordinate 42,441,197, forward strand.
TTTTTTTTTAATTCATTCAAACAACTAGAATGTTTTCAAATTTTCACCGGATTTTCTTCCGACTTTCTACACTCATGTGGTTTTCCTTGTGGATGAAGAAAATCACATTGATTTCCACCCCACCCCCCCCCCCACCCTGCCCCACCCCATAGAAAATATTCATAAAAATTTTATAAATCTATTGTTCGTCTGCATCTTTTTGGAACTCATTCAAACTACCAGAATGATTTCAAATTTTCACAAGATTTTTTCCAGTTTCTATACCGATGTGATTTGTGCTTCCTGATGAGGAAAATCACATTCATTTTCTTTTTTTAAAGAAATTATTTATAAAAAAATTGTAAGGCTTCAAATTTATGCAATTTTAATCAATCGAAAGCTTCCAATACTGACATGCCGGAAGTTGAAGTTACCTGTTTCCATGGGAACAACACACAATTTGAAAAAAAATCTTATGAAAATTTTAAAAACATGTTTATGGTTTGAAAAAATCCGTTCGGGATTTATTTATCTACCGAGATCTATTCATTTCACTTTGAGAGTTAAGCTAATTTTCAATGTAATTAAACAACTGTAAATATAATTAGTATTACACATTAGTAGAAGTCACAGAATGGAGTATGAGTAATGCCAAAAGATTTAACCGTAGTATATTACTGGTATTTTGTTGATTGCCCTTGGAGAGAGCAAAGTCAACATCCATTTGGATGTAATTTAAATGAAAGTATTTCGTAGATAGCCAAGATATACAGCAACATAGTATAACATTCGATATGTCTTTCATTCTTCTAGAAGACAGTGGTGTTAATAGAAGAAAGAGTTGACTGCTATTTAAGCGAGCTCGACAAGCCATTGGTTTATTGTCATAGCAGCAGCAGCAGTAGTAGTTGTAGTAGTAGTAGTAGTAGTAGTAGTATGAGTAGTAGGTGTAACAACAATGTGGGAGCGCAATGGCCTAGTGGTTTAGCAGCGGATTCGCGGTCGTAAGAACGCGGTTTCGATCCCTAAGCTCCACGAGGCTCCAGCGGGAGAGGGTGGTGAACCCCGCTGTACTCTTTCACCACCACTTCCTCTCACTCTTTCTTCCTACTTCTGTCACAAAACAGAGGAACCATAGTGTAACCCACTATGGTGTGGTAAACTTTCAGACCCTAGTCTAGATTGCGAATCCTCTGTACCCCAGGATGGTTCAACTCTCCACCCGTTAAAACCCACCATTTACAGAATGAGGATAACAAGGTAACTTTCGCGCCCGTGCAACCGCCAGTCTATCGCGTGTGGTGGGTGGATCTTCAAGTTGCCACACGCATTCTTAGTAGCTTAGAGTAGGCTCGAATTAGAGATTATTCTTTGTGGCTAATGGCGTGAGTCCTGATTGGAAGAAGAAGACAATTATAGTAATAGTGGCAGTAGAAACTGTAGCAGCAGTGATAATAGTTGAGCAGCAGCAGCAGCAGTAGTAGTAGTAGCAACAGCAGTAGTAGTAGTAGTAGTAGTAGATTTTGTTGTACAAAAAACAAGAAAGCAACAAATAACAAGTATTAAAGACAGTAACACAAAAGAAATGGTCATTTTATATTTAAACACGTCGTCGTGATTACCAGAATCATTTTGGGGTAGTTCTTGGATTTATGATTCTTGGGATGAAATCATTAAATCCTAGCTACAAGCTTCCTGTTGAAAAATGTTTAACTTGCACCAATTTCCTGTTCCACATTAAACAGTTTAGGTTTAAGTGCTGCCACAAAGGAAGTGGATCTTCTTACTCGGTTTTCAAAGAAAAATGTTATCAGCCAAAGAATTCTTGCTCATATTCTTCTTAACATGTTATAAATGCCAAACTATTTATTTTAGCTATAATATATATATTTATGTATGTTTTTATACATACACATACACACGCACTCACGAATGCGCACACACACAACTATATATATATATATGAATGTATATGATTATATATGCTTATACATATATACATGTTTACATATGTCTACAACTTAGAGCTACATACTTTTATATGCATATTTATTTAAATATATATATATATACATACATATATATATATATATAGGAGGAGAATTCACAAAAAAAAAAACAAAAGACGAAGACAGGTGGTGTAGACAACAAACTGATGTATTAGTTTAACGCTCGGGAAATGAAAAAGTCATTAACGTTTCGAGCCTACGCTCTTCCACAGAAAGGAACACAGAAAGAAACAAGGAGAGAAAATAAAGAATGTGTAGTGGCTAGCGATCTATCATGGCATATATATATATATATATATATACACACACACATACACACATATATATGTATATATACACATACATACACACACATATACATATGTGTGTGTGTGTGTGTAAACATATACAGAGCCACGCATGCATGTAAATTCGCACACATAGAGTTTTATCATGCTCTAAAAAGCAACAGTAAAACAGAAAACAAAGAAAGCCTATAGCACAAAATTAAGAAAGCATTTATTAATTCCCAGAATTTGCATAGAGTTAAAACCATATGATCACTGGTTGAATAAATTCATTCTCAGAAGGCAGCGAGCTTGCAGAAACGTAAGGCGGCGAACTGGCAGAATCGTTAGCACACCGGGCGAAATGCTTGGCGGTATTTCGTCTGTTTTTATGTTCTGAGTTCAAATTCCGCCGAGGTGGACTTTGCCTTTCATCCTTTCGGAGTCGATAAATTAAGTACCAGTTACGCACTAGGGTCGATCTAATCGACTTAATCCCTTTGTCTGTCCTTATTTGTCCCCTCTATGTTTAGCCCCTTATGGGCAATAAAGAAATAAAAAGCGTAAGCACGCCGGGCGAAATGCTTACCGCTATTTAGTATGCCGTTACGTTGAGTTCAAATTCCGCCGAGGTCGACTTTGCCTTACATCCTTTCGGGGTCGATTAAATAAGTACCAGCTATGCACTGCGATCAATGTAATCGACTTAACCCCTTTGTCTGCCCTTGTTTGTCCCCTCAAACGGGTGACGCGTTGTGTTCTTGAGCAAAACACTTCAGTTTCACATGACTCCAGTCCACTCAGCTGGAAAAAATAAGTAAACCTGTGACGGACCAGCTCCCGTCCAAGTGGGGGATTTATATGCCAGGGAAAACCTGGGAAACTGGCCCTTTAAGGAAGTGAGCTGGCAGAAACGTTAGCAAGCCGGGCGAAATGCGTAGCCGTATTTCGTCTGCCGTTACGCTCTGAGTTCAAATTCCGCCGAGGCTGACTTTGCCTTTCATCCTTTCGGGGTCGATTAAATAAGTACCAGTTACGCACTGGGATCGATATAATCGACTTAATCCGTGTGTCTGTCCTTGTTTGTCCCCTTGTGGGTAGTAAAGAAATAGGTATGACTCAGCTGGCAAAAATGATGGAACGGCGTCCCGTCCAGGAGTGGTGGGTGTATATATATATATATATATATATATATATATATATAAGCCACAGGATTCGGGAAACCGGCCATTATGAGTCTATATGACACGGGAAGTAACAGCGGTAAATCATTTTTTCAAACAACGGAATCCTCATTGTCCAAACCGACGGAGAACCATTGAAGTACACACGAGAATTTCAGAATTAAAGAGCTGAACCAAAGAAAGTAAAACAAAGTGGGGGTTAAAAGGGTAAGAAACAACAGAGTGTTTTTAACGCAAGAAAAGAATACCCTAGAAGCTGTGTATTTTACATGGAGGAAAGCAATTGCTGGTTCAGTGGTTTGTTTACTGGAGACAAGCTGCTACGTAATAAATGTTTCAGCGATTTTCTGAAGTAAGTCTTTTGTCTTTCGTGTCTCCTTACAAATCTTTCAACCCAGGCAATGAAGTTACAGAACAAAACTTCTTATGATGTCTCCCACTTCTATTTCCCCTTCCTTCCCCCCTCTCTCTCTCTCTCTCTCTCTCTCTCTCTCTCTCCATTTATCCCTCCCTCTTTCTCTCGGTTTCTCTCTCTCTCTCTATTTCTCAAACAAACACACAAACGAACACTATTTTGGGTTCTCTTTCTGCAGGTGTCTCTGTGTGTATGTATGTATGTATGTATAAAAATGTGTGTATACATAAATATATAACGTACATGTTTATGTATGGCTCTCTCTCTCTATCTCTCCTTCTACACACACACACACACATACATATACATACGTGTAATACATGTTCATATATATACATACACACACACACACACACACACACACATATATATATATATATATATATATATATATATATATATATATACTCACACATACACACCTACACATTTATGTATGTGTACATGTTATGTAGTTATGTGTGGATGGCTGTGTGTATGTCTGCATATGTGTATGTATTTATATATATATTTATGCGTGTATGTACGAATGTATGTATGTATATGTATGTATGTATGTGTATGTTTAAATTTCGTTCACCGCCTAAGACAGGTGCAGTCCAGGTTTGAGTCCGTCAATTTTGTGAGGGACAAGTTTAAAATTCATAGAAAGTAAAGAGGGACAAAGATTAACTGAGAGATAACGAGAGAATGGGTGAGTGAGTGAGTGAGTGAGTGAGTGAGTGAGTGAGTGAGTGAGTGAAACGGCGAGGGAGGGGTTAATTGAAGCAAAAGCAACAAAAATATTGTGTCTTCTGTGTCTGTGTGTTTGAGTATGGATATGTGTTGGCATACATACATATACAATCATTGTGTGAAGAATGGAACTAATATGAGAGGGTGCCTTGTAGTACGCGCGCATTTGTGTCCCCGTAACCTATCCTTAGGTGAGTGAGGGCGCGTGGCTTAGTGGTTAGGGCATTCGGCTCATGATCGTAAGGTTGTGAGTTCGATTCCCGGCGACGCGTTGTGTCCTTGAGCAAGACACTTTATTTCACGTTGCTCCAGTCCACTCAGCTGGCAAAAATGAGTTGTACTTGTATTTCAAAGGGTCAGCCTTGTCACTCTCTGTGTTACGCTGATTATCCCCGAGAACTACGTTAAGGGTACACGTGTCTGTGGAATGCTCAGCCATTTGCACGTTAATTTCACGAGCAAGCTGTTCCGTTGATCGTATCAGCTGGGACCCTCGTCGTCGTAACCGGCGGAGTCTTTAATAATACTTAGGTGTGGGTGAACTTGCGATATAGGCATACATGTGTATATTTGTGTTGGTGTATGTGTGTGTGTGTTGGAATATGCATAAGCAATGTTATACAGTCGTAGTCTATTACTTCTAGTACGTTGACCTGTATAGTCGCGAACAACGACATCTTTCGGCTCTCCAACGCTTGACCCCCACCAAAGACCAGGGGCATAACAACCGAAGAGAGAGAGGGAGGAGAGAGAGAGAGGGAGAGAGAGAGAGAGAGAGAGCTGCACTAACTAATTCTCAACAGACTAGACTAGAGCAACATGAAATGAAGGCGGCGAGCTGGCAGAAGTGTTAGTACGCCGGGCGAAATGCGTAGCCGTATTTCGTCTGCCGTAACGTTCTGAGTTCAAATTCCGCCGAGGTCGACTTTGCCTTTCATCCTTTCGGGGTCGATAAATTAAGTACCAGTTTACGCACTGGGGTCGATGTAATCGGCTTAATTCGTTTGTCTGTCCTTGTTTGTCCCCTCTATGTTTAGCCCCTTGTGGGTAGTAAAGAAGCAAACATGAAATGAAGTGTATTGCTCAAGAACACAATGCACTGCTCGGTCCACAAATTGAGCTCAATGCCCTAGTATGGATACATATATCCATACTGTTCTATATTTAAGAGATGAGGAATTATGTACATTATTTACATTTGATGGATATTTGTGTTCATCTTTGTTGTTAACACAATTTTCGGCTGATATACCCTCCAGTCTTCATATCTCCTTCGGGTAAAACCACCAATAGAAGAGAATATGACCAAAAACTGCGTGTACTCCATCCCGTGCAGCTGTGGTAGGTTATACGAAGGCGAAACATGCCACCCCCTCAAAATAAGGGTAGAGGAACATCGCAAAGCTGTGACACGAGGAGATATTGAAAAATCGGGTATAGCTGATCATATATGGAAAAATGGAGACTACCTCCCTCTGTGGGAAGAAGTTAAAATAATAGAGAGAGAATACTACTGGAAAATACGAAAACTAAAAGAAGTAGCACATACGTTAGTACACAACAACCTCCTAAGCAGACCGAGTGCAGATATGAATAGCATATGGGAACCCGTATTAAGGAAGGATAGGAAAATATTAGATTTATAAGCCCTAAAAATTCACTCCATAATTGCCCAAGTGCATATGGCATAGTGGTTAAGAGCGCGGGCTACTAACCCCAAGATTATTTTAACTTCTTCTCACAGGGGGAGGTAGTCTCCATTTTTCCATATATGATCAGCTATACCCGATTTATCAATATCTCCCCGTGTCACAGCTTTGCGATGTTCCTCTACCCTTATTTTGAAGGGGTGGCATGTTTCGCCTTCGTATAACCTACCACAGCTGCATGGGATGGAGTACATGCAGTTTGATACAAGGTCAGTGACCTGAATAATAATAATAATAGTAATAATAATTACATACATACATGCACACACATATATATGACGGAGTTTTTCCAGTTAGTATTTTCAATATCCACTATAGAAGAAAATACTCGCCTGCGTGCAATGCAGAGAGATTGAACCCTAAATCATTAGTTCGTAAGGAGACTCCTTAAATATAAAGCCACGCCGGCACCTCATATATGTATGTATGTATGTACGTATGTGTATGCGAGTGATTGAGTGTGCGTGTGTGCGTGTGTGTGCGTGCGTGTGTGTGTGTGTGAGTATATATGTATGTGTGTTTGTGTGTGTATGTATATATGTATATATAAGTAGATATAGACATATTTACGCACACATACATATATACATACATACATACATACATACATACACACATACACACACACACACACACACACACACACACACACACACACACATATATATATATATATATACATACATATACATGCACGCACACACACATTCACATATGTATATGTATGAGTTTGCTAATGGGAGAAAATTAAAGAAACAACGGTGGGATGTTAATGCATCTGGTTCCAATTTATTGATAGATTTGGATAGGTACCAAATAATATATATATATATATATATATATATCTAGAGAGAGAGAGAGAAAACACTCACATAAACATACAAGCAAGTGAAAATACATACATGCATACATACACACGCTTATAGAAGGACACGCATAGGAAAACATCAATATATAAATATACACAGGCATCGTTTAATCAGAATGTGGGAAATTGTGCTGAGGTAAAAAAAAATATTTCCGTGAACCTAGAACAGCATAAGAAATTATTCCTCCCTACGATAACACGTGCACACACACACACACACACACACACACACACACACATACACACACACGCGCATACACACACACACACACACACACAGAGCAGGATATATATATACATATGCAGAAATATATAATACGCAGTCGTTCATATAAATACAAACACAAACATAAATATGTAGAGATATTGATATACGCATAATCAAAAAATGGCAATAAAATTTGTTATCTCACTAAATATGATGGGCACGTATAAGTTATATACTTAAGGATATTGAACATGCATATATATATGTATATGTATATGTATGTATATATGTATACATATATATATACACATATATATATACACATATACATATATAATATATACATATATATATATATATATATGCCTATATTATATATGTATATATTATATATATATGTATATATATATATATATATATATAACACACACAAATATGTATATACATATATATACACATATACGTATATTATCTATATATATATATATATATATATATATATATATAATACATATATATATATGAGCACACGTACATTATGCATACAGGCATATATGAACACAGATATGTGTATATGTATATGTATGTATAAGCATGTATGTTTGTGCATGTGTGTGTATGTTTGTGTAAACTGAATTCATTATCTCATGACTCGATTTTCAAGCTGCCATGGGTGGTATTGGATATTGCAAGCGGGTTGTATCTCCATTTGAGCAAGTTCGTTTGTATTGTGTGTGTGTGGTGTGTGTGTGTGCATGTGTGCACGTGAGTAATTATATCCAACCACAGGAAAATGCTATCGTTTGAGAAAACTTAACAAAATGCCGCAGTCTGTATGCAAACAAGCATTCCAACAACTAACCGCCAGTAATAAAGAACCTAGTCAACAGCAGAAACCAAATAGTCTTCTGTACAGTAATATTCTACAATATAATACTCATCCATGCAGTTCTAAAGTACAATAGCGTCATTAAAGTGAGCGGCTTCACAGAACAACAAGACGTTAGCAAAGCTTACAAACAGGCCATTAGCCATAACTCACCAGAAAAACTGAAATTGTCTGACTCTGTTTGCTACTAAGCGTAAGTGGTGTGTCAATGTGTCAAACTGATATCACACGGCATTCAACAAGAACAACAAAAATGTTAGATACAGCAGTGCAAGAACGAAGCAAAACACTTCATGAAGATATAAGTAATCATCAAAGCCGAGTATATATTAATTGGAAATTGCCTAAAAATGTATTCTGCAAAGCAGAAGTCTTAAATTAGAAACAAACAGGCAAAAACAGTATTGGCGTAACAAGACAGACATTCAAAACCGAGGACACGGTACACATGTTATGGCTCCCAAATATTTGAAGTAGAAACACAACACCTCTATCGAAACACATTTGGGATTTAATGGCGAATGATATATATTTCTTTATTGCCGACAAGGGGCCAAACACAGAGGGGACAAACAAGGACAGACAAACGGATTAAGTCGATTACATCGACCCCAGTGCGTAACTGGTACTTTATTTATCGACCCCGAAAGGATGAAAGGGAAAGTCAACCTCGGCGGAATTTGAACTCAGAACGTAACGGCAGACGAAATACGGCTACGCATTTCGCCCGGCTTGCTAACGTTCCTGCCAGCTCACCGCCTTCTTAATGGCGAATGATATAAATATATCAATTCATTTTGCAAGATTCCTGATGTGAAATCGTGTGTTGAAACAGATATTGTTGTATTTCGGAATGGTCATTTTTTTTTGCCAAATAAACAAAAGCACTAAATATTTTTTCTTCACTTGTTTATTACTGTTCTTATCTTATTATTTTAGCTTATATCCATTGTCCGGAAATCTTTCATCACACATCTGTGACCTCTTCAGTGACACTTTTCGTTTTCGTGTGTGTTCTAGCTCTACTTACTCCATTCTGTTTTCTAAGCTGAAGAGGCCACAGATGTGTGACGAAAGATTTCCGGACAATGGATATTAGTTAAAATGATAAAATAAGAACAGTAATAAATGAGTGAAGATAAAATATACAGTGCATGTGTTCATTTGGCAAAAAAAATGACCATCCCGAAATACAACAAGATATAAATATAAACTGGGTGATAATAAATACGTAAATTGCTCCATGTCATGCTCCTACTATCGCTAAAAAATAAAAGATAATTACAGGATAGATTTGTTTGCTCAACAGATGAAGCAATATGCTGTTTCAGAGTCTATAACATATTCACTTTAGAAACCGTGTAAATAAATGATGCTGCAGCAGACGAAGTAATAGTTGGGACACAAAAAATCCATTATTACTGGAACAACAAAACATGCTGTACATAAATGAGACCATCTTATATTTACATACGTAATAAGAAAGAAATAAGACGCAGATTAACAATTGAAATATGTCTATGTTTGTTAGATACGTATAATAGGAAACTACAAGACTTTCTAACATTCAACTCTTACAGGATATTAAAATTCTAGAGTGAAAATTTCGATTTATGGCAATAAAACCGTTGAATATAAGATATCTGCTAATAAAAAAAAACATGGTGTGTGCGAAGAGTATGAGGCAAAGTTAGATGACGTTCGACTGTTAGGCCTTTTTTTTTGGAGTATTTTAACAAATATTTTGATTATGATGAGAAACCTACATTAGCTGTGAAAGGGCAATCATATGGAACAATATATTTCATTGTATTTGTTTGTGGTGGGCTGCGTCTGTGTATGTATGATTTAAATGGTTTAAGACATCACGGATAGAAATCTTATTTCAATATCTAACTGGTCAAGCAAAAGAGTGGAAGTTGTACCTAACTTTATATCGTGCTGCAGTTAGACAAAGTATGCTGAGCATTTTTTAAGGCGATAGTACAATGTATTGGCAGCAAGAGCTTTTGAATCGGGAGTCGGGAATTATTCAAGAATGTTCCTACCTCCACACTTCGCTAGACTGAATAAACCATATTACTACATGAGAGCTGTATGAAACATTTATTATGGAAAATATTACAATATAAGATTAACTCCTTCATCATTCTATATCTCATAAATGTTGTTGTAGTTGTTGTTGTTGTTTTTTATTCATGTGAATCCTGATGACGTAAATAGATTTCCATCTATGTTGGTAGTGATAACTGGGCCACCAGCTCAGTGAATTAATCTGTAGATGGATGAATGTCCCAAGGGCAGGTGTCACCTTAAGGCACATTTTAGGCAGCATCAATGTAATATAATGAGAGAAGACTGAACCTTTAAATTAAAGACACAATCCATTCAGACTTCCACATAATTTCCATTAACCAGATTTCACCCAAAAGTTTTGTGGGTGATCCAAGTCTAAGGTACAAGTCTCTATCATGATGTGCTATTGAACCCAGATATTCATGATTGAGAAGTGAACTACCAAACCATTCAGCTATACTGCTGAAGGTATTTTAAATGTGGCCGTTATTAATATCTTGTTAAAGGTATGTAGGAAGACACCATGTATTGTGATTTTCCTTCATTAAGACAGGATTGTATAATTTGAGGGAGATTTGGCTGCTATAGTAGATGATGTAGCTAGGTTTCGTTGTTGGCTTGTGTGTATAATAATACTAGCAGTATAGCCCGGCGTTGCTCAGGTTTGTTTTTTTAGTTGCGCTTAAAACGGCAGACTTTGATGTCGTGTAAACAAAGTTTTGACAGAGTTTCAAACTTCTTTGAAAAGTAAAAATTTTGCATTATGTAGCTTGTTATTCTCTTTAAGTGAACATTTTTCTGGTTGAAATACACCGAAAAATGGAGACACAGCAGTCAAAAAATCGTAAAATATAGGGATTTTCATAGAAAAAAAGCATGTAAATAATTTTTGGTGTTAACATGGTCCTATTTGAAATTCTCTTCGGCAGAATGAAGAGCAAGCTTTCTTCTATCATACTCTCAATTTTAGTCAACTTGCGCCGCAGGGTCTCGGAGAAGATAGTGTTAGTTGAAGTCTACCAAACCTGCCATACACACACAGACACACACACAGACAACTTCAGTTTTATATATATATAGATTCTGTTGTGGTATTTCGCTAAATTTTTGAAATGATCAAAAGTTTAGACTAAAAAATTATTCAGAGATTTTTTTTAAAGTATTCATTGTTGTTGTTGCTACTGCGGCTGCTGCAAACAATCAGATAGACATTGATTTAACAGGCATAGGATCAAAGGAAGTCCAGTGACAACAACAACTACATCAACAGCAGCAGCAACGATTTTAATTGAGTACGATTACCAATCAGTCAGACATATATACAATATGTATGATATCACGTATTGCTACAGTTCTGGATCATAAAAGAAAAAGACCTTGGGAGACATTATATATATATATATATATATATATATATATATATATATCCGTAATAATGAAGGGTGAAATTAATTAATTTGGAATAATTATCAATTACACCAAGTAGTCTTCGGCATGTAAAAGCCTCATTTGAGGAAAATTTAAGTAATACTAAGCAATAAGGGTTCAGCAACGAATTGCCTTACCACATACCGAATTTAGAAATAGCAGTCAAAGGGTTATAGCTTTCTCTACTAAAAAGGGAGATCTCAGTAAAACAGCAATTGGAAGGCTGACACAAACAGGTAAGAGAGAATGAATTAACCGCAATCTATCAAACATTTTTAAAAGTTATCCACGGACGTACGTTTCGAAATCAAGTTTTAGGAAAGCATAAGAATTAAAATATTAAATATAAATAATTCTATCTTACCGAAACTTCTTTTCCTTCAGCGTGGAATACTATAATCATAAATGATTATATATTGAATTTTGAGATACTAGGAGGTACCAACTCACTCAGTATCAGAGCGAGCCAGAATCCTCAACTAGTATCACCGAATTCAATTTGTGTGAATGAAACGATTGTGTCAACAGCCCCTTCCCACCCGCGTGTAGCCAAAAACAAGATGCTGTGGTCATCTATGAGAAAAAATATGGTTATCCGTAATAATGAAGGTGAAATTAATTAATTTGGAATAATTATCAATTACACCAAGTAGTCTCGGCATGTAAAAGCTCATTTGAGGAAAATTTAAGTAATACTAAGCAATAAGGGTTAGCAGCAACGAATTGCCTTACCACATACCGAATTTAGAAATAGCAGTCAAAGGGTTATAGCTATTTCTTCTACTAAAAAGGGAGATCTCAGTAAAAAACAGCAATGGAAGGCTGACACAAACAGGTAAGAGAGGAATGAATTAACCGCAATCTATCAAACATTTTTAAAAGTTATCCACGGACGTACGTTTCGAAATCAAGTTTTAGGAAAGCATAAGAATTAAAATATTAAATATTAAATAATTCTATCTTACCGAAACTTCTTTTCTCTTCAGCGTGGAATACTATAATCATAAATGATTATATATTGAATGGTAAGGCAATTCGTTGCTGAACCCTTATTGCTTAGTATTACTTAAATTTTCCTCAAATGAGGCTTTTACATGCCGAAGACTACTTGGTGTAATTGATAATTATTCCAAATTAATTAATTTCACCCTTCATTATTACGGATACCATATTTGATCTCAGTAGATGACCACAGCATCTTGTTTTGGCTACACGCGGGTGGGAAGGGGCTGTTGACACAATCGTTTCATTCACAAATTGAATTCGGTGATACTAGGTTGAGGATTCTGGCTCGCTCTGATACTGAGTTGAGTGGTACTCTAGTATCTCAAAATTCAATATATAATCATTTATGATTATAGTATTCCACGCTGAAGAAAAAGGAGTTTCGGTAAGATAGAATTATTTAATATTTAATATTTTATTCTTATGCTTTCCTAAAACTTGATTTCGAAAAGTACGTCCGTGGATAACTTTTAAAAATGTTTGATAGATTGCGGTTAATTCATTCTCTCGTACCTGTTTGTGTCAGCCTTCCAATTGCTGTTTTTACTGAGATCCCCTTTTTAGTAGAAGAAATAGCTATAACCCTTTGACTGCTATTTCTAAATTCGGTATGTGGTAAGGCATTCGTTGCTGAACCCTTATTGCTTAGTATTACTTAAATTTTCCTCAAATGAGGCTTTTACATGCCGAAGACTACTTGGTGTAATTGATAATTATTCCAAATTAATTAATTTCACCCTTCATTATTACGGATAACCATATTTTATCTCAGTAGATGACCACAGCATCTTGTTTTGGCTACACGCGGGTGGGAAGGGGCTGTGACCACAATCGTTTCATTCACAAATTTGAATTCGGTGATACTAGTTGAGGATTCTGGCTCGCTCTGATACTGAGTTGAGTTGGTACTCCTAGTATCTCAAAATTCAATATATAATCATTTATGATATAGTATTCCACGCTGAAGAGAAAAGAAGTTTCGGTAAGATAGATTATTAATATTTAATATTTTAATTCTTATGCTTCCTAAAACTTGATTTCGAAACGTACGTCCGTGGATAACTTTTAAAAATGTTTGATAGATTGCGGTAATTCATTCTCTCTTACCTGTTTGTGTCAGCCTTCCAATTGCTGTTTTTACTGAGATCTCCCTTTTTAGTAGAAGAAATAGCTATAACCTTTGACTGCTATTCTAAATTCGGTATGTGGTAAGGCAATTCGTTGCTGAACCCTTATTGCTTAGTATTACTTAAATTTTCCTCAAATGAGGCTTTTACATGCCGAAGACTACTTGGTGTAATTGATAATTATTCCAAATTAATTAATTTCACCCTTCATTATTACGGATAACCATATTTTATCTCAGTAGATGACCACAGCATCTTGTTTTGGCTACACGCGGGTGGGAAGGGGCTGTGACACAATCGTTTCATTCAAATTTGAATTCGGTGATACTAGTTGAGGATTCTGGCTCGCTCTGATACTGAGTTGAGTTGGTTACCTCCTAGTATCTCAAAAATTCAAAAATATATAATCATTTATGATTATAGTATTCCACGCTGAAGAGAAAAGAAGTTTCGGTAAGATAGAATTATTTAATTTTAATATTTTAATTCTTATGCTTTCCTAAAACTTGATTTCGAAACGTACGTCCGTGGATAACTTTTAAAAATGTTTGATAGATTGCGGTTAATTCATTCTCTCTACCTGTTTGTGTCAGCCTTCCAATTGCTGTTTTTACTGAGATCTCCCTTTTAGTAGAAGAAATAGCTTAACCCTTTGACTGCTATTTCTAAATTCGGTATGTGGTAAGGCAATTCGTTGCTGAACCCTTATTGCTTAGTATTACTTAATTTTCCTCAATGAGGCTTTTACTGCCGAAAGACTACTTGGTGTAATTGATAATTATTCCAAATTAATAATTTCACCCTTCATTATTACGGATAACCATATTTTATCTCAGTAGATGACCACAGCATCTTGTTTTGGCTACACGCGGGGGGAAGGGGCTGTTGACACAATCGTTTCATTCACAAATTTGAATTCGGTGTACTAGTTGAGGATTCTGGCTCGCTCTGATACTGAGTTGAGTGGTACCTCTAGTATCTCAAAATTCAATATATAATCATTTATGATTATAGTATTCCACGCTGAAGAGAAAAGAGTTTCGGTAAGATAGAATTATTTAATATTTAATATTTTAATCTTATGCTTTCCTAAAACTTGATTTCGAAACGTACGTCCGTGGATAACTTTTAAAAATGTTTGATAGATTGCGGTTAATTCATTCTCTCTTACCTGTTTGGGTCAGCCTTCCAATTGCTGTTTTTACTGAATCTCCCTTTTAGTAGAAGAAATAGCTATAACCCTTTGACTGCTATTTCTAAATTCGGTATGTGGTAAGGCAATTCGTTGCTGAACCCTTATTGCTTAGTATTACTAAATTTTCCTCAAATGAGGCTTTTACATGCCGAAGACTACTTGGTGTAATTGATAATTATTCCAAATTAATTAATTTCACCCTTCATTATTACGGATAACCATATTTTATCTCAGTAGATGACCACAGCATCTTGTTTTGGCTACACGCGGGTGGGAAGGGGCTGTTGACACAATCGTTTCATTCACAAATTTGAATTCGGTGATACTAGTTGAGGATTCTGGCTCGCTCTGATACTGAGTTGAGTTGGTACCTCCTAGTATCTCAAAATTCAATATATAATCATTTATGATTATAGTATTCACGCTGAAGAGAAAAGAAATAAGTTTCGGTAAGATAGAATTATTTAATATTTAATATTTTAATTCTTATGCTTTCCTAAAACTTGATTTCGAAACGTACGTCCGTGGATAACTTTTAAAAATGTTTGATAGATTGCGGTATTCATTCTCTCTTACCTGTTTGTGTCAGCCTTCCAATTGCTGTTTTTACTGAGATCTCCCTTTTTAGTAGAAGAAATAGCTATAACCCTTTGACTGCTATTTCTAAATTCGGTATGTGGTAAGGCAATTCGTTGCTGAACCCTTATTGCTTAGTATATATATATATATATATATATAGGTGTGTGTATATATATATATATATATACATACATACATACATACATACATACATACATACATATATACGTATACAGCCAAGAGTCTATAGCAGATACACACACACGCACACACACACACACACATATATATATATACTGACTATAATGAGTCTGTTAAATGATCCTTCTTAACACAAAACACAGCCGAACATGTTTTGAGTTACTTAAAAAAAAAATGGTATGGTAACGTCAGAGGAAAACCAGAACAAAAAGCAAGCAAAATACTCACAGACATGCATACACAATCCCACACAACTGTACGTACACACACACACACACACACACACATATGTACGCAAAAACCACTGGCTTCTTATTCCACAGAAACATGGGGGAAAATATATAAATCAAAATAAGGAAGTGGAAAAGAAAATACACACAAACACATATTGTTTTACACTTCCTTATGTATATATATATATATGTGTGTGCGTGTATGTATACATCCATGCCATCCATAAACCATACATGCATTTGTATATATTCACACACATATATATATATATACCACACATAAATACATATACACATACGTTCACACACACACACCACACACACATATATATATATATATACAAGAATATTTTGTATACATGTACATGTTTGTGTGTGTGTGTATATATATATATATATATATATATATATATATACATATTAAAATATAATATATATATATATATTATATATATATATATATATATATTATACATATATACATATACATATATACAATATATGCGTATGTAGGTATGTGTGTGTATATGTATATATATATATATGTATATATATATATATACACAACATATATATGCAAGTGTGTATGTGCACGAGATAGTATATATGGTGTGGTGTGATATATATATATATATGTATGTATGTATGTTTTTGTATGAGTATATAACTATGTACATATATGTATGTAAAAATATTCCTGTGTGTTTATATCCATACATACATACATATATACATGTGTGCATGCGTGTGTGTATGTATAAATGTGTGTGTGTGTGTGTGTATAAATGCATGTGTGTGTGTGTGTGTGAATGGTTTCTGAAGAATGGGATATTCTTCATGTCTGAAATCCTTTACTAGTTTCACTCACTTCACTAAACAACACGGCATTAGAATAAAATGAATACTCGGTATTATTACAGAGATACAATTGCATACATTCAGCGTTGTACAAAGGGTCTTGTTATAAAATAGCTTAGGGTACTTGGAAACCAGAAGAAAGATACAAGGAACAATTCTACCAGGTCTCCTTATTTTAGAAGAATGATTTGCGTACGCTTGTAGATAAGCACCACACAAACAAAACATATGTTTCCGGTTCTTTAAAAAACAGAAACCACTGCCTGCACCACCACTACCAACAACAACAACGATAGCAACACCATTACAACCACCACCATCACCACTACCACCAATACCACCACCACCACCACCACCACCACCACCACCAACACCACCACCACTGAAAACAACACCATTCTCAATATCAACACCATTACTACCATCACCACCACTACCACCACCACCAACACCACCAGCACCACCAATACCACCACCACCACCACCACCACCACTGAAAACAACACCATTCTCAATATCAACACCATTACTACCATCACCACCACCACCACCATTGCCACCTCTTCTATAAAAGAAAAAGGAAAAAAGTATTTTGAATTCTTTTACTCAATATTTTTGGAGGGATTTTGGCCTGTTTCCCTAACCGATTCTAGGAAAAGAAAGACTAGCAGAGAATAGAGTTAAGGGACAAAAGAATGATGAGAACCGATATGTTGTTGTTGTGAATGTTGATGTAGTGTTTGCCATTGTTACAGATGTTATTGTTGTTGTTGTTGGTATTGTTACTGCTTCTGTTGTTGTCATCATCTTAGAATGAATGATGCATGGCTTAGTGGTCAGTGATGCATGGCTCAGTGGTCAGTGTATTCAGTTCACGATTGCAACATTGTGTGTTCGATTCTGTATCTCTTAAGTAAGACCCTTTAATTTCATGTTGCTCCAGTTCATTCAGTCAGCAAAAATAGGTTGTATCTGTAATACAAAGGGTCAATAACGTCGCATTCAGTGTGTCATGCTGAATATCCCTGAGACCTATGTCAATAATAATAATAATAATAATAATCATAATAATAATAATAATAGTAATGATAACATCGAAAAATACCTTAGGAATGAGAACCCAGGTTCGAGATTTCCCCAAGACACCTGATGAAGGCTGGAGGGTATATCAGCTGACAAAACGTTGCTTTAACAACAAACAAGATGAGGACAAATATCTGTCAAATGTAAATAATGTACATAATTCCTCATCTCTTAAATATAGAATTGTATTGACTATGTCAAGGCTGTGCATGTCTGTGAAGTGCTCAGTCACATGGATGTTAATTTCATGAGGTGATTCAGTTGATTGAATCAACTGGAACCAGTGTTGTCATAATCAACAGAATGCACCAACCATGTTGTCTTATCTTTTAGTTTAAAGAGTAAGTAACTATGTGACATTTCCTGGGACTTCCAAGCCTGGTGGGAATGAAGAAGGAGTTTATCCTCAAACTAAAGACCAAGCCCAAATTCTTACAATAGAGTGGATTCTTCTGTAGTGATGTTGAAATGAACGATTGATGAAGTCCATAACTCAAGCAGGTCATGGTGAGATTTGAACTCAGAATGATGAAATTCGTAACCCAAGTAGGCTATGGTGAGATTTGAACTCAGAATGATGACGTCCATAATCCAAGTAGGCCATGGTGAGATTTGAACTCAGAATGATGAAGTCCATAACCCAAGTAGGCCATGGTGAGATTTGAACTCAGAACTAATAATAAAGCAAGCCATTCAGTACTGTGTTCTTACAGCTTTGTCAAACCACTATCTTGGAGTGGTATAAGTGCAATCTTAACAGAGCAGGGGTGAAGTCAAGTAAAAAACTACAAGCGTATTACTGGTACTACTTTATTCTGAGGCTTCCAGAATAAACATTAACACCAGGCCTAGAAGAATTCAAACTCATTGAATATAAATATGAATTTGTTGTTGTTGCTGCTGTTGTAGTTGTGTGTAGTTCTGATGTACCAGTATCTGGTTAATGATCTTTGAGTCATGAAAAGAATTCATAGACATGGTGTTCTGGAGCAAAGCTCTAAGGCACATCCTTTTATGATACTCCAATATACTCAGTTGTTGGCTGAGGGCTGCGAGCTGGCAGAATCATCTGTATGCAAGGCAAAATACCCAGTAGCAATTCGTCTGTCTTCATGTTCTGAGTTCAAAATCCGTCATGGTCAGCTTTGCATTTCATCTTTACAGGGTTGATAGAATAAGTACCAGTTGAGCACAGGGGTCAATATAATGGACTTACCCGCTTCCCTAAAATTGCTATCTTTGTACCAAAATTTGAAACCAATATACTCAGCTGCAAATGAGTAATAGAGACTGACACAGCCCTCTCCTTTCAGCTGTCATATCCTAGAGGTTCTGCTAGATCAAGGATCAGAGGGCAGAGCTGGGAGCTTGTCCATGCTTACTCCAGAATACATAAGCACCTAAAACAATTAGCGAAAATAAGCCAAGTGCACTCATGCTGGTGGCACCTTACAAAATCAGCCTTTGAACATTGGCCTCATGAAGGCAAAGTGGCTGAGTACCTTTTGAGGGTTGGGCCTAATAGAGGCAAAGTGGCTGAGTTCCTTTTAAGTGTTGGGCCTCATGGAGGCAAAGTGGCTGAGTTCCTTTCAGATGTTAGACCTCACAGAGGTGAGGAGACTCAGTTCCTTTTGAGCAGGCCTCACGGAGGTGAGGTGGCTGAGCACCTTTCAAGCGTTGGCCTCATGGGAGGGTAACATCAACCCCAATATTCATCTGGTACTTATTTCATCAACCAACCCTGAAGCGATGAAAGAAAAAGTTGACCTCAACAGAATTTGAACACAGAACATGAAGATGGACAAAAAAATGCCACTTTGCATTCTGCCCAGCCGACTAACGATTCTACCACCTTATAAAAAGAAATATTAAAGACAAAAATACAACAAAATTACACATTTTTTTTTAATGATGTTAAAACAAATTGTTACTTTCTAGTTGTTTGGCCATCTTTAAACTCTCAACAGTCATTTATAATTCTCCCTCATGTGTTGAAACGTGTGTATACAATAAAACATTAGAGAGTGCAAAGTCCTTATGTTATATTAGTGATACAAATTGGGATAAAGATATCAAAATTCATAAGAATCGATAAAATTTAGTATCGTAAATTTCTGGCAAATATCCAAAGCATATTAACTGTTTGGTTTGTTTATTTTATATTATATTAGTTTTTGGGTTGTTTTTTTAAAATATTTTTTTAATATTTCATTTTTTAAAAAAATTTTACATTAGAAATTGAGACATTGGAATCTAACTGTGAGATGGTTATTATCTGATAACTTCAAGAGATTCTTCATAAAAATTGCAGCTGTAAAGACAATTATTCTGACAAATATCTCGTTTTTTTTTTGTTAAAAAAAAAACAAGTACACAAATAAATATCACTAAAAAACAGCAAATAAAAAAGGAAGAGAATTATGTTTATTTATTGCAGTAAAAGATATTACCATTATTTATTATCTAAAGAATCTTAATGGAAGAATCAAAATGTCAGACAATCTTTAACATGTGTCGCTTACATATATATACAATTATACATACATACATACATACACACATACGTGTGTGTATATGTATATATATGTATATATATATATGAATGTATTTATTTAAGTATATACATATCATGTACATGCAAACATACATACATACAAACATATATCCATGCATGTATGTATATTTATGTGTGTATATATATATATATATATATATATATGATAGATATATTATTGTTCCTTCTCTTTAGAGTATGTTACGTATATATTTTCTACTGATTTTGTTTGCTCTATATATTTTTATAATTCTTTTATTATTATTATTATTATTATTATTATTATTATTATTATTATTATTATTATTATTATTATTATTATTATTATTATTATTATTATTATTATTATTATCATTATTATTATTATCATCATTATCATTATTATTATCATGATTTTTATTAATAGTATTTGTACCTAGCAAATAATCCTCATATAACAGTCCCTTTATACTTAAGGTGATGATATGAGCTAGAAATATAAAAAAAATTTTCGTTACAAGATCTAGCTTTCTCTAGTCATAAGGGAATAATATATAAATCTCCCGTCTCCAGGATAAGTCACTAATCTATCACATTTAGCACTCAGAATAAAAAAACAGTTAAAAGAAACGGTAACAAGTTAATGTACAATATATTGCCGTCTGCTTTCTTATACCTGCCAAAAAGTATCAGAAAACTGCTATCTCTCATGAAAGATAGCAGAAAACTTGCTAAAGTTTTGAACTCCTGACCCACCCACCTCTTAAGTAAAGAGTTGAATATATTATCTCAGACAACTTTGTGTCTCATTAAAAGAAATAGAAAATACCTATGGCTCTGTTATTGATAAGTCAACAGAACCATTTTTATTTCACACAAATTCATTTAATCATCGCTTAGGATCCATTTTCCATGCTGGCATGAAAATTCTTTCCATTTTATTTGTTGTAATTCTTAAGAAATAATTCTGCATTCTCTAGTTTGGTCACTTAGTCTAAAATAAGGGTTAAGTTAAGCAGATGTTACAGGAAATACCTGTAGTGATTCTGATTTATCTGTGTGTGGGTGCTTGCATGCACTAAAAGGTTCCAGGCTTATCCATGAGATCTTTGGTATTTTCTCTCTGTCTTTGTCACACTCTAATCTTTCATCATCTGATGCAAGATCACCAATTCCAATTCCCCCTCCCCTGTCAAAATTGCAAGTTACTTGGTGATCATGCTGGCTCTAGTGCCATGTAAAAAGCAACCAGTCCACACTGAAAATTGGTTGGCATTTTGAAGGGCATCCGGCTGTAAAAACCATGCCAAAACTGGCCTCACCTATGCTGGTACCAAGTAAAAAGCACTCAGTCCACTCTACAGGATTGTTGGTGTTAGGAAGGGCATCCAGCCTGTGTAGTCTCCTACCTGGTTGACTCCTGTCCAGCCTGGTGTAGTTTTCTACCTGGTCGGCTCCTGTCAAACCATCCAACCCAAGCCAGCATAGAAGGCAGATGTTAAGATGATGATGATGATGATGATGACAATCACCACCAAAGAAATTCTATTAAAATATTGTTGTATGCTTTCTTATACCTGTCTGGCCATATAAGGCATAGCTGTGTGGTAAAAAGTTTGCTTGTCAACAACATGGTTTTGAGGTCAGTCCCACATCATGCCACCTTCAGCAAGTGACTTCTGCAATAGCCCTGAGCCAACCAAAGCCTTGAAAATGGATTGGAGAACAAAAACTGAACGTAACTTGTCAATATATATATATATAAATGTGTGTTCGTGCATGATAGATGAACGCCATGATAGATCGGTAGCTCCTACACGCATTTTTTTTCTCTCCTTGTTTCTCTCCTTTTTTTTTTTCTGTGTATCTTTCTGTCGAAGAGTGTAGGCTCGAAACGTAAAAGACTTCTTCTATTTCTATTCCTGAGTGCCATACTAATACATTTGTTTGTTTGTACTCCACCTGCCTTCGTCTTTTGTTTATTTTCGTAAACCTTCCCGTTATATGTTCGTGCACATGCACATGTGTGTGTGTGTGTATCCCACCATGGTTTCGCAACTTGTGTTGGTTTGTTTGCCTTCCCATAACTTAGTGGCTCAGCAAAAGAGGCCAACAAAATAAGCACCTGGCTTTACAAAAAGTACTGTCGTCAATTCATCCAATTAAGATCCTGCAAGGCAGTGCCCCACCATGGC
Source organism: Octopus sinensis (assembly GCF_006345805.1). Classification (NCBI taxonomy): domain Eukaryota; kingdom Metazoa; phylum Mollusca; class Cephalopoda; order Octopoda; family Octopodidae; genus Octopus; species Octopus sinensis. The sequence continues at coordinate 42,463,972 of NC_043009.1, forward strand.
CACCACACTCCAGTGACTGGAACAAATAAAAGATAACCATCGCTATGCAATTAGCAAAGAATTTCAAGATGAGGTTTTACCAATTTTGCATTTAAAAATTTATATAAAGGGTCGTTTTGATGCTCTCATCAGCTTGTTTGCTGTTGTACACAAGATTTTGCAGCAATGTTATGTAACCAAAAACAAATTCCATGCTGACTGAGTTATCTGAAGCAGTACCTAAAATTGAGTTACCTACTGCAAAGGGCCAACCTCATTCACCTCATTACAATATTACATTAAATTAAATAACTAAAACATAATTAATGTCTATTGTAAAGTCTAGGGTACCTATAGATTTTATTTTATTGGGCCCTCATGGAAGCAATGGCAAGTGAACAAGACCTTTGGCGATATGCTGTGCTTGAAAAGCCTTGTCAAGCCAAGTGAAATCATAGTGGGGGCACATGGTTTAGTGGTTAGGGTGTCAGCACCATGATCGTAAGATTGTGGTTTCAATTCCTGGACGTGTTGTGTTCTTGAGCAAAAACACTTAATTTCACGTTGCTCCAGTCCACTCAGCTGGCAAAAATGAGCAACGCTGTGATGGACTGGTGTCCCGTCCAGCTGGGGAACACGTACGCCATAGAAACTGGGAGACCGGGCTCATGAGCCTGGCTAAGCTTTAAAAGGGCACAGTGGAGCCACATGGCTTAGTGGTTAGAGCTGCGGACTTGCAGTCGAGGGATCACGGGTTCGAATCTCAGACCGGGCGATGTGTGTGTTTATGAGCAAAACAGCTAATCTCCACGTGGCTCCGTTAAAAAGGGAACAGCAAGCTTCTGCTGACTCTTTCACCACAACTTTCTCTCACTCTTTCCTCCTGCATCTTGCAGCTCACCTGCGATGGACCGGTGTCCCATCCAGGTGGGGAACTTATACGCCAAGGAAACTGGGAAAATCGGCCCTTATGAGCCTGACATGGCTCGAGAAGGAACAAACAAAAGTGAAATCATAGTCATGGCCAATTCTTGTGTTGTGTAACTGGCACCCATTCTGGTAGCACATAAAAGTACTCAGCTGGTGGCAAATAAAAAACACCTATTATGCTCTAGGAGTAGTTGGTGCTAGGAAGAGCATCCAATCTTAGAAACCATGCCAAATCAGACTGGAGCCCAGTGCATCTCTCCAGTTTACCAGTTCCAATCAAATCTTCGAACCCATGCCAGCATGGAAAGTGGATTTTTAAATGATGATGGTGATGATTCTCTACAAAGTGTAGCCAACATTCTGGATAGAATGAAAAGGGCACCATATTTAGTGGCATACAAATCAAAATGTTATACAATGCATGTATGTTGTTGTTGTTTGTTTCTTCTACTCGAGCCATGCCTGGCTCATAAGGGCCGGTTTCCCAGTTTCCTCGGTGTATAGGTTCTCCAACTGGACAGGACGCCAGTCAATTGCAGGTGAGCTGCAAGATGCAGGAAGAAAGAGTGAGAGAAAGTTGTGGCGAACGAGTCAGCAGAAGTTCACCATTACCTACTACCAGAGCCGCATGGTGCTTAGGTGTTTTGCTTATAAACACGCACACATCGCCCGGTCTGAGATTCGAACCCGCGATCTCTCGACTGCAAGTCCATGTCTCTAACCACTAGGCCATGTGCCCCCACAATGTATGTATGTAGTGTAAACATTCAAACATCATCACTTTCTTTTCAAATCCCGTAGCATTTCACACAGAATTTTCAGACCTCCAAAGTTATCTTGGTGTCTAAGTCAACCTACCTCTTTTGACTGTAAATTTTGGTCGAAACATTTAAAGTTGAATCTTGGAAAATACAGTATATTCAGTAGAAAAGGTGTAAGTGCACCTAGGATCCGAATGTGTGTAAAATGACTGATATGTAACTTGAAACTCAGTACTAAAAACATATAAATAAATAAATTGAAGTTCACTGAAATTAAAATCAATAGTTTACGTAATTTCCTAGCAGACATTTACAGCCTGCTTTTCTCATCTGTTCAAATCCGTTTAACTAATTTTCAGGAGTCATGCTTGATGGTACCACAACTCCAATTTGTAATACAAGAAAATATTTTCCTTTATAAAGTCGTGTAATATAAACAAATAGAAACATACCAAACTACATATTACATGCACAGATACACATACATACATTTATGTAACATATATACATATATTATGTACATGTAACATATATACATATATTATGTAACATATATACATATATATATGTATATATATATGTATATATATATATATATATATATATATATATATATATATATATATATATATATATATATATATATATATATATATATATAAATATATATATATATATATATATATATATATATATTTTTATATATATTTCTTCTTTGTCTGCTTTCTTTCCTTATATTAAAATTATTAAAATGTGCCTGAACTGCTCCACCTAAAGAGCACTGGGTGGAGTTAAATAAGTACTTGCCATCGTTTCAGTTCAAGGATTCTAGAATACATTAGTTTTAATGCAACCATCATAATATTGCACCATGCCTATATATGTATACGTGTATATATGTGTGCGTGTGTGTGTGTGTGTGTGTGTGCGTATGCATACATATGCGCACATATACATGTATACTCACACATTCATTCACAGACACAAACATACACATTTTCATTCAGATGGTGGCGCTTACAAGACTAGTCCTGTTACTACTGAGTTTCAAGGTCACCAGAGCACACTTTAGTAATTTCAAAATTGTAAAGAATATAATTATATCAATCTATCTAAATTTTAGGGACGTAAACACACCAACATCGACTGTCAAATGATGGCGGGGGGACAAACACAGACACAAACATATATATATATACATAATGTATATATGTATGTATATATATATATATATATATATTATATATATATAGTGGTGTACGTACACCTTATATATATATGACAGACTTCTTTCAGTTTCTGTCAACCAAATCCACTCACAAGGTTTTGGTCAGCCTTTGGCTATAGTAGAAGTACACTTGCCCAAGGTGCCATGCAATGGGACTGAACCCAGAACCGTGTGGTTGAGAAGCAAGCTTCTAATCACACAGCTACTCCTGCACCTATATATATATATATATATATATATATATATATAATATATATATATACATATATATATACATACATATATATACATACATACAAAAGAGAACTGATAGAATAAGTACTAGGCTTACAAAGCATGAGTCCTGAGGTCAATTTGCTCAACTAAAGGCAGTGCTCCAGCATGGCCACAGTCAAATGACTGAAACAAATAAAAGAATGAACGAATAAAAGAATATATAATGCAGTACAATGAATTTTTGAGATGTAGTCCAACAACTGTGGTGCTTAGTAAAGGCATCAGAACATCTAGTACCATCAATCTATACCAACAACAAATTAAGTCAAATGCAGTGGGCTTCTCTACATTGTTACTCAATGGACATGAAAGAGTAGTCAAATCTGACCTCAAATTTTGTTGTAATGTCATAAAATTATGTCTCATTAAATAGTGTTGCATTAAGTACAATATATCAGGAAAAAGGCAGGATGGTCATACCTGGAAATATTTTGATCATAGGTTTGTTCTGTAAATGTTGATCTGGGAGTAAACAAGGAAAAACCAACAATTCATATGTGCACCTGGTTTTGAGGAGAAATTCGAGCGAGGTTGTTGCCAAAGAAAACATTAGAGCGAGGTCGTTGCCTGTGCCACTGGACTGGCTCCTGTGCAGGTGGCACATAAAAAGCACCATTTGAGCATGGCCGTTACCAGTACCACCTAACTGGCCCTCGTGCCAGTGGCACGTAAAAGCATCCACTACACTCTCGGAGTGGTTGGCATTAGGAAGGGCATCCAGCTGTAGAAACTCTGCTAGATCAGATTGGAGCCTGGTGCAGCCATTTGGTTCACCAGACATCAGTCAAATCATCCAACCCATGCTAGCATGAAAAGCGGATGTTAAACGATGATGATGATGATGTCACTTGAATAGCTAGAAATAACAGCCAATTTTTCTTGAAATCATACCTTATCATCTAAATGTAGTCTTAGATGTATTATTTAAAAAAAAAAAAGAAGTTAATCATGATTTTGATCATAGGTCTGCTCGATCAGGCTGTTCTGGAGTTAATCAACAACAACCACAAGAATTGCTGCTGCAGCACCAAAGTATAATAAATAGCAAAAGCATATTGAAGAATGAGCTCCACCTGGCTGACTTTATTCTGGTCACACTAGATGAATCCAAAAGTTTTAGTTGTGATCTAACCACCCATTAAGAATTATGGGAAGTTTTTCAGTTAAGATCAGTAGAATTAGTCCAAGAAGAACATGCATTAGGCTAGTTAAAGATATATCTAAAAGAAGGTAGAATTTTTCGAAGGAAATGACCAAGGTGAGAGAAACTGCTGCAAGATAAAACCATTTTTAATATGGAGGCAAAAACACAGAACTATAAAAATATGAATATACTGTAGTTTAGTGAGTGAAATTCTTTGCTGTCCTGTGAAGCATTATTAATAGCAATATGAAGATGGTCGCATTGAAATATGTTCCTGATAAAACGGGTAGGCTGTTAATGAGGTTTGTTATGAGCTCAATACGGGCAAACAAAAGCAAAGAAATGCCAAAAGTATAAATAAGAAAATGAGATTGCCGAAGAGTCAAAGAATGGCAGTTAAACCAAAAATATCTGAAAGAAGAATAATTCCTTGTATTGTTCTTTTGTGTGAAGTCTACTTTCAGAAAAGTAATTATCTGATATGGCTGGCGACACAATTTCTCTATAAAAATTTTGGCATTTTTAAGAATATGTCTAGCATTAAAGCATTCATCTCTGCCTAATTCTGCCTCATGGCAGATATATAAATAATGAAAGGAATAAACACCAATCTATTCTAAAAGAAGGAAGCTATGAAGACCAATTTCATTTGAGTTATTTCTTCATTCTAAAATCATTTCAATAATAGATATTGTTTATTTGTATTTTATATATAGACCGGTCATTCATTTCCGAATATTTTCCGTCCTTGCTATGATGGAATCTTAATGACACCATAATTACTGAGTGGACATTATTCTCAAACGTTTTAATCAGTTATAACAAAGAATTTTATCATGGTTATTGTAAACAAAATAAAACAACATTAAGTATTATGGCTTTTTCTTAAAGCTCTCCTTTCACTTAAACACACTGTGTATTAAAACAGAGATGAATTTAATGAAAATATTGATTTTGTCTCTTTCGCAGTAAGTTTCTCTTAATTTTGGCTAATCAGCTTTTGACATTAACACCTTACAACAACAGCAATAATAATAATACAGGTTTCAAATTTTGGTACAAGGCCAGCAAGTTCAAGGCAGGGAGTAAGTTGATTAAACTGACCCCAACATTCAAATGGTATTTATTTTATTGAGGCGGCGAGCTGGCAGAAGCGTTAGCACGCCGGGCGAAATGCTTTGTGGTATTTCGTCCGCCGCTGCGTTCTGAGTTCAAATTCCGCCGAGGTCGACTTTACCTTTCATCCTTTCGGGGTCGATAAATTAAGTACCTGTTACACACTGGGGTCGATGTAATCGACTTAATCCATTTGTCTGTCCTTGTTTGTCCACTCTCTATGTTTAGCCCCTTGTGGGTAGTAAAGAAATAGGTACTTATTTTATTGACCCCAAAAAGATGAAAAGGAAGTCAACCCCAGTGGAATTTTAACTTAGAATTTAAAGACAAATGAAATGCTGCCGAGCAATTTACCTGAGATGTTAACAATTCTGCCAGCTTGCTGCCTTAACAACAACAACAATAATATTGGCTTCAAATTTCGACACAGGGCTAGCTGTTTGGGGAAGGGGCTAAGTTGATTAAATCAACCCCAGTATTCAAACTCTGCAGCCTTTTGTCTGGTATGCTAACAACTCTTCTGGCTTGCCTCCTCAGGAATTCCTTCTACTATAGGCACAAGACCTGAAATTTTGGAAAGAGTAGCTTATTGATTCCATCAACCCCAGTGTCTGACTTGTACTTATTTTACCCTGAAAGAATGAAAGACAAAGTTGACCTTGGTGGAACTTGAACTCAGGACATAACACCAGAAGAAATGCTGCTAAGCATTTTATCCAGTCTGAAAGTTTAAAGGAGAGCACTAGTCAATTACATCAACCCCAGTACTTGACTGGTACTTGATTTATTGACCCTGAAAGGATCAAAGGCAAAATCAACCTCAGAGGAATTTAAATTCAGAATGTAAAGACAGATGAAATGCCACTAAGCATTTTGTCTGATATACTCACATTTCTACCAGTTCACCACCTTAATAATAATAAAAATAGCAAGGTATCAAAGTTTGGCACAAGGCCAGCAATTTGGGGAGAGGTAAGTTGATTACATCAACCCCAGTGCTCAGCTGGTACTTATTTCTATCAACTCCCAAAAAATGAAAAGCAAAGCCAACCTCGGTGAAATTTGAAATCAGAACACGAAGGTGGATGAAATGCACCTAACTTTTTGTCCACCATGCTAAAGATTCGGTCAGCTTGCTGCCTTAATAATTTTACCGAAATCAAAAAGATGTGGCATCTCAAGACAGTTACAATACTAGTGATTGTAGGAGCATTTGGAATGATCAAAACAAAAAAAAACTGAAAATTAAGAATGATCCTTGGCTTACCACCCATGTGAGAAGTGCAAAAGACTGTCTTAACTAGTGTGTGACAAGTATTGAGAAGACTGCACCTATCTTATTTGTTTACATTTATGCTTTTTCTTTTTTCTCTTTGTCTTCCCCTTTTTCTCTGTCACATGACTTTGTAAGTGAATAAGCTGATGTGTTTATTTTAATTTCCCACTAATGTATACAGTATGTTTCTCTGCCCTAGGTGTCAGGAAGACACTCTGCAAGAAACGGAAACAGATTAGCTCTTTAACAAAACAACAGATACATTTCTTTTCCATCTAACTGATTGACCACACAATCAGTTTAGTAAATTTGAACTTTTGCAAGAAAATATGAGTTTATTTTCGCTCTGTCAGAGGAGAAAAAGTAGCCACGTAGACACATTCATTCCAGGGAATTTGTGTCTGGTTGAGGAAAAAGAGTTGATCCCCAGACAACACATCTGGTATCAAATACTTACCTGTTAGGGAAGCTATTAAAGGTATGCAAGAGCCAAATGGGATTACTAATCAGGGTGTTGTATAAGCATATGTTTGTTGTTAATTTTTGCTCTCGACAGTTTAAATCTATCACCCAAAATACCCCAATCAGGGTAGGTATTGAACTATCTTTCTCTGTCTCCATCTCTCTCCATTATTCTATCGATCCATTTCTCTGTCTGTATATCAGTCTATTTATCCATTTCTCATCATCATCATCATCATCATCATCATCATCATCGTTTAACGTCCGTTCTCCATGCTAGCATGGGTTGGACGGTTCGACCGGGGATCTGGGAAGCCAGAAGGCTGCACCAGGCTCCAGTCTTATCTGGCAATGTTTCTACAGCTGGATGCCCTTCCTAACGCCAACCACTCCGTGAGTGTAGTGGGTGCTTTTTACGTGCCACCTGCACAGTCAATTATATATATTCTTCTCTTGTCATATTTTCTCTGCTCTCTCTCTCTCTCTCTCTCTCACTCATTTCGCTCCCTCATCTCTCCAGCATGGCCACAGTCAACTGACTGAAACAAGTAAAATAATAAAAGAATATATATATTTGTCTGTCTATCTGTCTATCTATCTATCTATCTATCTGTCTATCTATCTATCTATCTGTCTGTCTGTCTATCTATCTATCTATCTATCTATCTATCTATCTATCTATCTATCTTTCTATCTATCTATCTGTTTGTCTATCTCACTTTTGCTTTATTATTCTCTCTCACTCTCTCTCTCTTTCTAGTTTTCTTCTACTCTCCTTCCCCATATAAGCACCAGATTATCCATCTATATTTCTATCTATTTGTCTAGATTATCCGTCTACTTGTCTATCAGCTGCTTTATTTTTCTGACTAGTTATATATATATAGAAATGTGTATATGCATATGTATGAGAGCATAAATATATATATCAAATGGAAGTTTTATAAAACTATTCCGCACATATAATAACAGTCATACCAACAATCCAACATGCCACCATCATCAGCTGCCCCACAGATATCATTATGATTTCGACACCCGGGCAGTACCATTCAATCCAGCAGTGTCAACAGCACTAAAATAAGTGTTGTTTGCGAACAAGCATAGCTTAGATATCTCCACATTCATTCAATCTTAATTCTAGAAAGGATTAAACACTAACATTATTAATTAAACTACAACAAAGAAAACACATGTACCCTATGTACAAAAACAGTATAGGTAAATTAATAAGTCTATAAGTAAACATATATATATATATATATATATATATATATATATATATATATATGTATGTATGTATGTATGTATACATATATAATAGGCATGTATGTATGTACCTTTGTATGTATATCACAATATTACCTTTCCACCTGTTCATATACCTTCCTACCCATCTATGAACAATTACAAAAAAAAAGTAAGAAAAAAAAGAAAGAAAAATACCCATTTCTATTATTCTTTACTGACATTTTTATTATTCTTTACTAGTCATTGTTCTTGTGCCTGTTCTTGCTTGGTCTGTGCTTACAAACTGATGCTTTATTCATTAAACTATAAATGAAAATAAAATAGGGTCTGTTTGCTAAATAGACCATTTATCACTGGCTCTGTTATTTCTATATACATAATAGCAGGGCAAATAAAATTTCACATATCTTCTTGAGGGTGTGTATGTATATGTGTGTGTTTGTGTGTGTGTGTGTATGTATGTATATATATGTGTATATATATATATATATATATATTATATATATATATATATATATATAATATATATATATATATGTGTGTGTGTGTGTGTGTGTGTGTATGTATGTATATTTATATGTACATTGAATGTGTGTATGTAGGTATGTGCATATATGCAGGGATATATGGACGGATGAGTGTGTTTATGTATGTATGCAAATGTGCATTTGTTGTCTACCTGTCTTATGTAAATAACTATGTATATATATATATATATGGTGCATGTGTATCAAACTTTTTTGTTATGTATATGCATATATATATACATATATACATATATATATATATATATATACATACATATATATATATATATATATATATACATATATATATACATATATATACATACATACATATACATACATACATATATATATATATATAGTGCCTTTACATTCAATGCACATAGTGACACAATTTTGAGTCACTATTTACCTACTTAAGAGAAGAATAGATGCAAGACAATAAAAAAACAGTGTATTGAAGACAATACACACTCGAATGCTCACGCACACACACACCTTCATGATGAGCAGTGAACTGGAAGAAAGAGTTCTCACCACTACATTGGTAGATAAATTATTTCTCTTATACTCTTTTCACTTGTTTCAGTCATTTGACTGCGGCCATGCTTGAGCACCGCCTTTAGTCGAGCAAATCGACCCCGGGACTTATTCTTTGTAAGCCCAGTACTTATTCTATCGGTCTCTTTTGCCGAACCGCTAAGTGACGGGGACGTAAACACACCAGCATCGTTTGTCAAGCAATGCTGGGGGGGGGGACAAACACAGACACACAAACACACACATACATATATATATATATACATATATACGACAGGCTTCTTTCAGTTTCCGTCTACCAAATCCACTCACAAGGCATTGCTCGGCCCGGGGCTATAGCAGAAGACACTTGCCCAAGATGCCACACAGTGGGACTGAACCCGGAACCATGTGGTTGGTTAGCAAGCTACTTACCACACAGCCACTCCTGCGCCTGAATTGAATAGTCTAATACCATAGTGTTTATGCATATATCTATATATATCAAACAATTTCATTCTCATTGTATATACATGTGCGCATACACATACATGTATGTATGTATGTACGTATGTATGTATGTCTATATAATGAGAGTGAGCTAGTTTGATAAACGTATATATATATGCACAAAACCTATGGTATCTGACTACTTAATTCTATCAAGAGAAATAATTAATTCATCAACCAATGCTGTGTTGAGGACTCATTATTCCAGGTTTTCACACATGAACGTGCATGTGTGTAAGAGTAGTGTCTTCAATATGTGTGCATGTGTGTGAGTATGTGTGTGTGTGTATGTGTATCGTCAGTGGTGGCGGCTTTATCTCGTATCCAACAATATAGTTTCTTCTTTACTGGATGCTCTCTTTATGGTGATGGCACTGAATGACTCTATAGACCAATTCTAGTATAAAAGAGTCGATGACATTGACTGCATGGCAGTGCTGCTGGAGAGCAAGGTTGACTTTACTGAGCCATTCTCTCCTGCCATTTGATTTCTTCCTTTTCTCTTCAGGTGCTTTTGAAGTTTTGTTTCGGATGGTGATGGAACGCCGCCTCTATAGTGGAAATCTTGCTCATATGTAGTAAAGTTACTTATATTTCTTGTGTATCGTGTATCTTAATAATTTTCGTGTCTTCTTTCACGCTTTAGAAAAACCTAACTTTCATAACTTAGCAAAAAATACCTTGCTATGCCTAATTGCAATATACCCTCTAATGTAAAAGTAATTATGCCTTATCATCAAGTATATATTTGTATAAAAAAATACAAGCAGGGACAAGAACCCAAAACATTTAGAAGACGATACAAAAAACACGGACGGGACATTCGAAGCCTTCAATCTTCAATCAAGAACAGGATCATCCTCGCAATTTTGGCTGATATATGTATATAGGTGCAGGAGTGGCTATGTGGTAAGTAGCTTGCTTACCAACTACATGGTTCTGGGTTCAGTCCCACTGCGTGGCAAGTGTCCTCTACTGTAGCCTTGGGCCAACCAAAGCCTTGTGAGTGGATTTGGTGGAAGGAAACTGAAAGAAGCCCGTCAGATATATATATATATATATATTATATATATATATATATGTTTGTGTGTCTGTGTTTGTCCCCACCATCGCTTGACAACTGATGTCAGTGTGTTTATGTCCCCATAACTTAGCAGGTCGGCAAAGAGACCGATAGAATAAGCACTAGGCTTACAAAGAATAAGTCCTGGATGGGTGGGGGTGGGGGCGATTTGTTCAACTAAAGGCAGTGCTCCAGCACGACCGCAGTCAGATGACTGAAACAAATAAAAGAATAAAAAGAATATATATATATATAAACCCTCCTTCTTCCCTTCTTTCCTGAGCGTCAAATAATACTTTATTTGTTCCACATCCTTGCGTTGTTGTCTTTTTGTTTTCTTGTTTGGATTAACTTTATATATATATATATATATATATATATATATCTACTCACAAATACCTCCCATACTCACACACAGATAGGTTTAACTATACATACCTGCATATATATAGAGAGAAAATTGATGGATATACGTCAAAATGTATACCCACGATAATTAAGGGCTCAGTTAAAATCAGATTTGTTGAACACCAACACTTTATAACATTATAATAAATCTAATTGTGACTGACTAGCATATATATATACATAATTAGCCAAAACGATTTAATAGACTAATAAATTTAGAAAAAAATAGAAAATCTAAAATTCTGCTAAAAGTTCGTAATTTAATTACGCTCAGTAGAGCAGCAGCTGTCAGGGATTTCACTCAAAGAAAAAAAGAAAGAAAGAAGAAAGAAAGAAAGAAGAAGAAAGAAAGAAAGAAAGAAAGAAAGAAAGAAGGAAAGAAAGAATCTATAGAATATGGTAACTTAAAAGACTGGGGGGTATATCAGCCGAAACGTGTTAACAACAAAGATAAGGACAAATATCCGTCAAATGTAAATAATTTAAATAATGTAAATTATGTACATAGTTCCCCATCTCTTAAATATAGAACTGTATTAGATACACCAATGTCTGAAAGAAAGACGAGAAAATCATGACCTGTGTATCTTATTCAGGACTTACCTACCTGGGGTTAAACACCAACTACTAAATCGTAGATAACTCCAATTAAGAGTGAATGTTCTGTTAGAATATATTTTA
>NC_043009.1:42486102-42498602 GCF_006345805.1 Octopus sinensis
CAGATGAGACCAAGAGCTATTGGAGAATATGTGAATACTTATTTGAGATAAGAAAGAATAAGTTAAGAAGGATAAAAATTGAACAAGTACTTCAAAGCTATAACAAGCATGTGTACGTAACTACGTTATTCTTGTCAGAAACACTTGAGGCGAATTCAGCTTTATTAAGCTTCTTTTATTTATATCTGACAGCTTATGATATAAAATTTTCTATCGAAACCTTAAGATTCATTAGAACGGGCTTAATTTACGGATGACATATCTAATTTCGAATGCTGTAATATAGAATCGTTATTATTATTATTAATTATTTGCAATAAAATGTTGAAATTATAAAAACACTTCATGTACTTTATATATGTGTGTGAGCGTGTGTGTATGCATGCATGTATACATGTATGTATAAACATATATATATATATGTATACATGTATGTATATATGATATATATATATGCACACACATACACACATATAGTTGAAAATTTACAAAAAAAACAAAAGACGAAGACAGGTGTATGAACAACAAGCAGCTATATTAGTTTGATGCTCGGGAAAGTGAGAAATTTTTTTACGTTTCGAGCCTACGCTCTTCAGCAGAATGGAATAAGAGAAATAAAGTATTGGCGATCCCAAAATGAAGGTTCACGTGAGTATGTGTATATGAGAATGTGTAAGTGTGTGTGTGTGGATAGGGGCTAGTGATTTTGACGTATGGATATGTGCGTGTGTGTGTGCGTTTGTAATATGTGGGTGTGTGGATGATGTTGTGTTGGTGTGCAGATGATGGTGTGTAGATGTACAGATGATGGTCTATGGTGTGGGTGCTGGGAAGTGGTCGGTGCTAGTGTGTGTAGAGTGGTGTGGCGGCGTGGCGATGGCGGTGGGGTGTGAGAGTGAGGTTTGACTGTAGAGTGGAGGAGGGTGGGGTGGGTGGGTAGGTGTATGTGGGAGTGGGGTGTGTGGGTAGATGGAGGAGAATATCAATGAAGTGAAGTGGGTGTGGATGGAGGGTATCAATGAAGAGAGGAGAGGAGGAGAGTTGAGTTCATGTGGCACAAAGGAACGAAGAGAGAAGATTAATTCCTGTTCACGGTGCAAAAATAATCAGAACACAGACAGATATTGTAGTGAATGGCGCGAGACCGAGGTGTCATTGCTGAGTCTGACGTCTCAGAGGTGCTCCGCGAACCGGTCAGCCAAGCGGTGTCCCATTTGACCGATGTACATAGAAGTGCAGGTAAAGGAATCGGTGATATGATAGGGACGATGATGGGCTCCTGTGAGGATGATGGTTTTGGAGATGTAGGGGCAAGTGCGGCTGCGTGGAAAAGAGCAGGGGAACGAGCCAGGATGGGAGGTGGGGGTTAGGGAAGAAACTGTGGACCAGAAGGTCACACAGGTTGTGGGCTCGTTTGAAGGAGAGAAGGGGTTAGCTGAGAGAAGATCTACGAAGTGGCGGGGTCGGACTGGAGTCGCCGGAAGGCTCGGAGAACGGTGCGTTGGAGGAGCAGGGTGGAGGGGTGGTAGATGAGGGAAAATTGGAGATAGGCAACAACAGGGAGGGTGCGGGGAGAGAGAGCAGATGCACGGTCCACAGAAGTGCTCTGGCAAGGGCTTTGTGGATAGAAGTGAGGGGATATCCACGAAGGGTGAAGTGGCGAGCCATGAGTTGAGACTGAGTCTTAAAGTCATGGTTGTCACTGCATAGCCTGCGCAGTCGGAGGAATTGGGAGTAGGGGATAGAGAGCATGGTATGGGTAGGATGAGAGGAGGAGAAAGTTAAGATATGAGTGTAAGTCGGTGTGTTTGTAGTGGATGGAGGGAATGAGAGCGTAGTTGTATATGTTGATCGAAATGTCGAGAAATGCGCCAGAAGTGTTGGAAATAGTGCAGGAGAATTCAAGGAGAGGGTGGATGATTAAACAAAAGAGAGGATGGCGTCTAGTTGTTCACGAAAGAGCGAAGTCGCACTGATACAGTTATGAATATAACGACCGTATAGTTCAGGAGCGGGACCAGTGAATCATGAGAATATTTGGGCCCCAACGAACAGGTTCACATAGTTGGAGCCCATACTCGTTCTCATGGCTACAGGTAAGTGTGTGTGTCAGTATATGGGGTGTATATGCTTGGTTAAAAAAAGGACTAGAATATTTGTTAACTATTTTAATAATAAACTGTACATTCTTTCATAACAGCCCGAATGGTTTGTATAAGAAATTTATCTATTATGTTTCTGACGCCAAAAGATATTTGAAAAAAAGTCAAAGTTTTGTTGAGTGTTTAGTCAACAAATTTTAATATGTGAATCACTGCCCGGGTACAATCAAAATTTGTCAAGATATCCGTTTCTGCTATTTTCAGACATATCTTTGTATCTTTAAATTTCAAGATTTTCAGTCAACAAAATTGGGAGAAAATAGACAGAAAATGATGCACAAATACTGAAATCAAGAAAATAATTTTACCCTGATACACAAATGTGTGTGATGCTCACATTAGGGAAACATTTTATCACAAGTCTGGGTGATTAAGGCTCACCCTGAATTAAACGAGACTGATGACATTGCTTCACTATAACCATCCATAGCTTGTCATTCGCAAGCAAGTATTGCTTGGTAAGATTAAACAAGTTTTAGCGAATTGTTTAACATGTCCATGTAATCACAATCAGACAGGGACCGCCTTTCAGTCCTCCAATTCTTGACTAAGTGGATCATCGACGATGTAACAAATGAAGGGAGACTTCCAGTTTAGTTCTGATGCATTAAACAAGACCTCGTTTCAGTTGAATAGACTGGAGTAATGATCAAGGACGCAATACACCGCTTGTTCCAGGAACCGAACCCACTACCTTAAGAACGTGAACCTGATATACAAAACATTTGACTGCGTCTCTTATTGGTTTCAAATTTTAGCACAAGGCCAGCAATTTAGGCGAAGTAAGTCGATTACATTGACGCCAGTGTTCAACTGGTACTTATTTTATCGACCCCGAAAGGATGAAATGCAAAATCGTCCTGGACAGAATTTGAACTCAGAACGTAAAGCCGGACGAAATGTCGCTACGTGTTTTGCTCAGCAGGGTAATTAGAAAAAATAGTTAATTAGAATTCATCAGGTGATATGTGTTTCTCAATAAATAAATAAATAAATAAACGCACTATAAATTTGAATAAAGCAGTTACAGAATTAAACTACGAATTAATAATTGGGGGTCAAAGAAATATCCGTAGAATCATCCACTGAGCCATGTTCCTGATCCTGAAAGTCCTTCAGTAATATGTTTGAAGTAAATATTTACCCATTTATATATTCTTTAAAGCTGATGATTCTTTATTAAAGACAATGAAATAGATTTCATTTAATAAGGGTTGCACACACACACACATACACACACACACACACACACACACACACACACATACACACAAGTATTTACACTGAAAATTCAAACAATTTTTAAGTATTATTCTTGACAAGAAATAGCTACCAGCCTCAATATATGCGATGGTCTAGAAAATTTAGCGTTTTGAGAGCCATACTTTACTCTTAAAAATCATAAGTATCTTGCCAAACCGAAATATGAATTATCAAAACCTAAGAAAAAAAAAAAACTAAGATATGTAAGCGCGATAAAGATATTTTCCGTTCCATCACTTTCGGTATTAAGCAGCGTTTTTACTCTTCCCTTCTGAAACACCAGTTTATCAGTTACTTGGTGATTTTAGTGACATAGGTAATAAGCACATCTTTAAACTTTTGGAGTTTTTCCAAAGTGTTTTAGAATTCAGCAGACAGTTTATTCCAGTTAGTGATTCAGATATTAATATTTTTGCACTATACTAAGGCGGCGAGCTGACAGAAACGTTAGCACGTCGGGCGAAATGCTTAGCGGTATTTCGTCTGCCGTTACGTTCTGAGTTCAAATTCCGCCGAGGTTGACTTTGCCTTTCATCTTTTCGGGGTCGATAAATTAAGTACCAGTTACGCACTGGGGTCGATATAATCGACTTAATCCGTCTGTCTGTCCTTGTTTGTCTCCTCTGTGTTTAGCCCCCTGTGGGTAGTAAAGAAATAGGTATTTCGTCTGCCGTTACGTTCTGAGTTCAAATTCCGCCGAGGTCGACTTTGCCTTTCATCCTTTCGGAGTCGATTAAATAAGTACCAGTTACGCACTGGGGTCGATATAATCGACTGAATCCGTTTGTCTGTCCTTGTTTGTCCTCTCTGTGTTTAGCCCCTTGTGGGTAATAAAGAAATATGTATTTCGTCTGCCGTTACGTTCTGAGTTCAAATTCCGCCGAGATCGACTTTGCCTTTCATCATTTCGGGGTTAAGTAAAGTACCAGTTACGGGCTGGGTTCGATCTAATCGACTTAATCTCTTTGTCTGTTCTTGAATCGTTAGCACGATGGGCAAAGTGTTTAGTGGCATTTCAGTATGTTTTAAGTTCAAATTCCGCCGGGGTCGACTTTGCCTTTCATCCTTACGGAGTCGATAAAATAAGTACCAGCTGAGCACTGGAATCGATGCAATCGATTTCCACCCTTCCCCACAAGTGCTGGCCTCCTCCCAAAATTTGAACCTAAAATCTTTCCTAGCATACATAAAAAGGAACTGGTCTTTTGTATTTTGAGTCTGGGAAATGACGAGATGGTTGCAGTATGTTCGATCATGATTAACTTGGGGCTAAACAAAAACAACAACAAAAGCTGCCACAACAACAATTGCTGCTGCTGCTACTACTACTACTACTACTACTACAATAATAATGGTTTCTGCTTAAGACACAAGGGTGAGTATTTCAAAAGAGGGTGGAACTAGTTGATTACATGTATACCACTGCTTTTACCGGTTCTTCATTTTATTGACTCTGGAATGCAGAGTTGACCTTAATGGAACGTGAACTCAGAACGTAAAGAGCTGGAACAAATACCACAAGGCATTCAAACAATTCTGCCAACCATCCGCCCAGATAATAATAATAGTAATAATAATAACAATAATAATAATAATAATAATAATAATAATAATAATAATAATAATAATAATAACAACAACAATAATAATAATAATAATAATAATAATAATAATAATAATAATAATAATAATAATAATAATAATAATAATAATAATAATAAAACAGTAACAATAAAAAACAACAACAATAATAGTGACAATAAAATAATGCTTACAATATCATTTTGAAATGTTGGCCCTCGTGACAATCTATGAAAAAAAAATGAGCTCAGTTTCCAAATTTCTGATAGTTAAAAGTCTGTGAATCCTACTTAATTGCCAAGTTTGCCAATTACAGGAATTGGTGTACTTAATACACAGACACACGCACGCACACACACACATACATATAATATATACTGATATATAGATATACACACACACATATATATGTATATATATCTATGTGTGTCTCTGTGTGTGTATATATGTATATGTATATATGTATATATATATATATATATATATATATATATATATACACGCATACATACAGTCATATTTATATATATATATATATATAGTATTATGCGTGCGTGTGTGTGTGTTTGTACATGTATGTATATATGTCTTTATTACAACATCATCAAGAACCTCTGATGGATGAGATGATTCGACAGAGTGTATTAGACTGTTCTAGCTAATGTCTCAGAAGTCTGTAACCGCTCTCTTGGCACGGGCACCATTTTCCGTATATTCCAGTAGTCACCGTCTGAGATGATTCATTTATAAAACCTTCTCTTTAATATCGGTTTCCTAACAGCAGAACGAATGTGGTGGTTCATTGGCCAGATTTGTTTTAAGCATTTTGGACTGTTTCTTTGCTGTTCAAGGCCTCTATGTTCTGATTCTGAGTTCAAATCCTGCTAGGAGCAACTTTGTGTTGTATGTCCCTAGAGTTGCTAAATGAAGTACAAATCAATTACAATTGATACATTTTTAGAATCCATTTGACTATGGCGTGAGAAGGATTGTAAAGATATAAAAATAAAACTCCATTTTTTAAGAAACGAAAGCGAATTGAGCTAAGAGTTATCAACAAATCCTATCGTCTAGCATGCTATAATACTGTTCCAAGAAACCATACCTTATGGCATTTATGAACAGACCAATGCATCTATGGCGTCGATCATCTAAAGAAGAAAAAGAATACAACTACAAAACCATACAAATATCATATACTTAATGTATGTGTGTTGTTAAATGCTTGTTGCTGCAGTATTTCGTTTAAAAGAGGCCTCGTGGAGAATATTTGGCACTGATGCATAGAAAATAGTGTGAAATGTCGATATACAAGGTGTGATCAAAATTATTAGGACTATTGCTGTGATAACGGAGCTAAAGCATGCAGTGTGAAGTTGCCTGGCACAGATTGACCTTCAAACTTGTTACGCATGACACTAAGTTACAACATGCTCACCCACTTCCGTTGTTTATAGCAGAGCTTAGAAGTAAAGTGTGTAGAATATGGTCGTCTCAAAAAGAAGATCGGGATTCTGTTGCTTAGGTTCTCCTTGACTATGTCAAGAAAGATGAAAGCTTTTTAAAAATGATCATAACAAGTGATAAATCGTAGGTGTTAAGGCTATGACCCCAAAACCAAGGCTCAGACGTTACACTGGAACACCATGACAAGATTTGAAGACGTCGAAAAAATCGGGGGTTGATTTATTGAACTAAAATTTCTTCAAATCATTGTTGCAGCATCGCCGCAGTCTAATACCTGAAAAACTACAAGTAAAAGATAAAAAAATATATAGGAAGGGTAATGGGTTCATGAGTTACATTCCTAGTCTAGGCAGTGCAGTGTGTCCTTGAGCAAGACACTTCATTTTACATTGCTTCAATCAACTCAACAGTAAAGGAGTGGTAACCACTTACTGATGCAGCTCCCATTCTCCCCCTCTCTCTCTCTCTCTCTCTCTCTCACTCACTCCTGTGGTCTCATCCAGGATATATAGCTCAGTCAAGTGTAGGAGGATCAAGGGGTATTGATATATGCTCATAACATAGCACCAGTAGAACACTGTGATCAATGTAACCAATTTACCACCCTCCTCTGAAATTACTGGCCTTATGCCTAACCCTAACCCTTGTATGCAATGCATATGTCTCCTCTTTCCCAGTGTATACCGAATATATATTTTTTATTTTTATTTTATTTTTTATATTTATCATTTCATTATTACATGTAAGCCCCCTTTATATCTGTCTCTGTATTGTCCCCCTCATCTTTCGCCCACGTGGAAAATAAATGAAATTGTTATTTATCATCATCATCATCGTTTTACGTCCGCTTTCCATGCTGCCATTGGTTGGACGGTTTGACTGAGGACTGGTGAGCCAAAGGCTGCACCAGGCTACAATCTGATCTGGCAAAGTTTCTACGGCTGGATGCCCTTCCTAATGCCAGCAACTACATGAGAGTGTAGTGGGTGATTTTTGTACCACCGACACGAGGGCCAGTCAAGCGGTTCTGGCAACGATCACGCACAAAAGGTATTTTTAAGTGTTACCTGCACGGGAGCCAATCCGTGGCCCTGGCAACGATGACGCTCAGATGTGCTTTTAACGTTCCACTGGCACGAGTGCCAATCAGGCGGTTCTGACATTGGCCACATCAGCGATTTTGATTTGTTTACACTTGCCTCAATAGGTCTTCACAATTATTATTATTATTATTATTATTATTATTATTATTATTATTATTATTATCAATTATTATTATTATTTATTATTTATTATTATTATTATTATCATTTATCATTATTATTATTATTATTATCAATATTATTATTATTATTATTATCAATTATTATTATTATTTATTATTATTTATTATTATTATTATTATCATTATTATTATTATTATTATTAAAGCAGCAAGCTCACAGAACCAAGCAAAATGCTTAGCAAAATCCAAGCAAAATGCCAAGCAAAATGCTTAGTGGAATTTCATCTGTCTTTATGTTATGGGTTCAAATTCTGCCAAGGTCAACTTCGCATTTTATCTTTTTCAGGGTGGATAAAATAAGCACCAGCTGAACATTGGGGTCAATGTAATCAGCTCAACACCCTCCTCTGATATTGTTGCTGTTGTGCCTTTAAGAGAAAGGCTTATTATTATCATCATCTGAATTTTTATCTGCATGTTTGATACTGTATCTTGCCGAGACGCATCCGATGTCCTAGGGCGAGTGAAGGATAAGAGATGTTACAGTATGACTGAAAACTTGGGGATGGGAGGTAGTGAAATATCTTCGTGTAATACAACACAGGCATTTAAATGAACAGGGTTTTTCTAAGGATGTGGGTAGTACTTGTCAGCACAATCTTTTGGTTTTCTCTGAGACATGGTTCTCCTGGGATCTTATCAATCTATCTATCTATCTACCTATCTATCTATCTATCTATCTATCTATCTATTATATTATTATTATTATATTATTATTATTATTATCATTAATTATTATTGTCATTATCATTATCATTATTGTTGTTGTTGTTATTATTATTATTATTATTAATATTTATTATTATTATTATTATTATTATTATTATTATTATTATTATTATTATTATTATTAAACTACATGTTTAGTGGCATTTCATCTCTTTATATTGAGTTCAAATTTTGCCGAGGTCGACTTTGCTTTTCACTTTTTTTCAGGGTGGATAAAATAAGTACCAGTTGAATACTGGGATCGATGTAATCAACTTGCCACCCTCCCCTGAAATTATACTGGCCTTGTGCCAAATTTTAAACCAATATGCCATACACTTTTCTGAGTGATTCCTGTAGTCATTTAATAGGCTTCAATGCTGTATAATTCAATGAATTCATTATGATGAAATGCACAGGTGACCTTACTCATATTTGAACCCTTCTCTTTAATTTTAATTTCTGACATGTGTGCAGGGTTATATTTTTTTGGAAAGGATTAGGATTGATTAGATTGCTCCTAATATCTTTCTTGTTTTTACCAACACACACAAACATACACACATACTCATATATGTATATGTGTAAGTGTGTGTGTACTGAGCTATGAATAAGCATGTATATTTATAAACAGTGAGATAATTAAATATAAATACATATATACACGTACGCACATACACACACATATATGTATGTCTATATGAACATGGATACATACATAGCTGATTCAAAGACCACAGATCCAATCCATCACTGGAACTGTAAAAATCTGTAAAACCTTCCAGAAGTTTATCATTTAAGTATATATGAGCATGTCTAGATATGCAAATATATGCATGAGAAGACATACATAAGACAAAACATACAAATTTGCACGTATACATACATACATACATACATACATAGAAAAATACCCTGTTGTTGATATTGAAGGAGCCTTAGATCTAGATTAGACACTAGCTCATTCTCTATTGGCAATAAATCTTAAAATAAAAATGAATAATGACATACATATATATTAATACATAGTGAAATCTGTTAATCACTAGAATTCAAAGAAACCTTACGGCAGCATTCGTCCTATTTTTCTGGACTGCCATGTTAGCTTGGCGATAACTATTGATATAGATATATGGATAAGATTAATATTATTCATTTATTCATTTTATTGAATCTCTGAAGGATTCTTTGTAAGCCTAGTACTTATTCTATCAGTTTCTTTTGCCGAACTGCTAAGTTACGGGGACGTAAACACACCAGCATCGGTTGTCAAGCGATGTTGGGGGGACAAACACAGACACACAAACGTATACACACACACATATATATATATATATATATATACAACGGGCTTCTTTCAGTTTCTGTCTACCAAATTGGTCGGCCCGAGGCTATAGTAGAAGGCACTTGCCCAAGGTGCCACGCAGTGGGACTGAACCCAGAACCATGTGGTTCGTAAGCAAGCTACTTACCACACAGCCACTCCTACGCTTATATATATATATATATATATATATATATATATATATATTAAAAATGGGGAAGGTCGGTTTATGGGATTACCTTAGGTTTCCCATCCATAAAGGGTTTAGCTTTATAGATAGGAAACCCCTCCCCACCCTTTAAAAAATGTTTATGGCGATTCTGATTCTGAAAAAAAAAATTGGCAAAAATCGCAACTTCAAAATTTCAATCCCCCGCCCCTTTATTTCTTCTTTTTTCACTTTTTACAGAAATTTTTTTGGGAAAATATGTAAAAAAATAAGGAGATTATGATTCTGAAAAAAATTTATATATATATGACGTATTATATAGACATAGAATTTATATATATATGACGTATTATATAGACATAGGAGTGGCTGTGTGGAACCACATTGTTCCGGGTTCAGTCCCACTGCATGGCACCTTGGGCAAGTGTCTTCTACTATAGCCTCAGGCCAACCAAACCTGAAAGAAGCCCGTCGTATATATGTATATATATATATGTATGTGTGTGCGTATTTGCTTGTTTGTCCCACCCTCAACATCACTTGACAACCGATACTGGTGTGTTTACGTCCCCGTAATGTAGCGGTTCGGCAAAAGAGACCGATAGAATATGTCGATCTTCTCGACTAAAGGTGGTGCTCCAGCATGGCCACAGTCACATGACTGAAACAAGTAAAAGAGTATATATAAATATATATGTGTGTGTATGTGTATCTTTGTGTCTCTGTTTGTTCCCTCACTATCACTTGGCAACTGATGTCGGTATGTTTATGTCCCTTTAAGGGCGGTGAGCTGGCAGAAACGTTAGCACGCCAGGCGAACTGCTTAGCAGTATTTCATCTGCCGCCACGTTCTGAGTTCAAATTCCACCGAGGTCGACTTTGACTTTCATCCTTTCGGGGTCGATTAAATAAGTACCAGTCACGCACTAGGGTCGATATAATCGACTGAATCCATTTGTCTGTCTTTGTTTGTCCTCTCTGTGTTTAGCCCCTTGTGGGTAGTAAAGAAATAGGTATGTTTATGTCCCTGTAACTTAGTTCAGCAAATGAGACCGATAAAATGAATAAGTTGTAGGCTTACACAGAATAAATCCTGAGGTTGATTTCTTCAACTAAAATCCTCTCAAGTGGTGCTCCAGCATGGCTGCAGACAAATGACCGAAACAAGTAAAAGGATAAAAGAATAAAAGAATATACATATGTATTCGTGTGTGTGTGTGTGTGTGTGTGTGTGTGTGTGTGAGTATATATATTGAATAAATTAATGTGTTACCATGTTGTAAACTTTGTAATATTTTAGAGCAGGAATTAGTATTTGTTTGGACTCATAAATTTCATGAGCTGATTTTCATTTATTCAGATCATTATTATATCCGGAGTGTAGCTGCTTTTTTATGTTTTTGTCAAGGAGGAGCTGGCTGTGTCAGTGGCCTTCACAGTTCCTCTGAGACCTCCAAGGCTGGTGAGATTAATATGGTTGATGGTTATCGTAAACAGCTGCAAGACTTATTATTGCAGGAACTAAAAAATATATATTAAAGAAAGAAAAAAAAAGGAATGGAGGAAAAGGAATTCTGGAAGCTTGATGTTCTGAGGAGCAGGATTTGGAAACAACAACAGGAACAGCAAGAACAACAACAAGAACAACAATGATAATAATAATAATAATAATAATAATAATAATAATAATAATAATAATAATAATAATAATAATAGTAATACTCTTTTACTTGTTTCAGTCATTTGACTGTGGCCATGCTGGAGCACCACCTTTAGTCGAGCAAATCGACCCCAGGACTTATTCTTTGTAAGCCTAGTACTTATTCTATCGGTCTCTTTTGTCGAACTGCTAAGTTACATGGACCTAAACACACCACCATCAGTTATCAAGCGAAATGGGGTGGGGACAAACACAGACACACAAACATATACACACACACATACATATATATATATATATATTCATATATACGATGGGCTTCCTTTAGTTTCCATCTACCAAATCCACTCACAAGGCTTTGGTCGGCCCGAGGCTATACTAGAAGATTCTTGCCCAAGGTGCCATGCAATGGGAATGAACCTGGAACCATGTGATTGGTAAGGAAGCTACTTACCACACTACCAATCCTGCACATATAAATAATAAATAATAATAATAATGATATAATAATAATAATATTCTTGGTATAAAAGATGAGTTATAGCAAATATTCTGCTCAATACCAGATATCTGCTTGTCAGTTGTTTGACCTTAAACAGTTGAGCATGGCCCTTCGTGGCTGATGATATGTGCATATCTGACCACAAGCAGAAGTAGTGGGGTGGGGAGCATCATAGTCATGGTGTTGAGAAGAATTCTTTGGGGTTTGAATAATTCACCTCTGGAAACATCTTTTGTGTATGATGGGCTACTCAGCCTGAAAAAAATTCTACTTGGGCCCCACCTTCAAGGTCATGCTCTGTTTAATCTTGATAGGAGATCACTATGTCATGCACATACAGTGTACATATGGTCCACATATGGTGCATGTCGTGCACATA
>NC_043009.1:42501102-42539196 GCF_006345805.1 Octopus sinensis
CTGTAATAGACCAAATATATTCCATAAAGAAAGAAGGAACACAAGACAGTTAATGGCAGAAAGTAATTGAATAGGTAAAGAAATGGGAAATAAACAAGATATTTTAGAATTTAAAATGAATGTTTATTTGGCAAAAAGATTGTATTAATGGTACAAAATCAAATATAATATTTCTCTTCCTCTTGTTTTTTCTCTCTCTTTTCTCACTTTGCCTTTGTCAGTCTTTCTCTTTCTCTCTCTCTCTCTCTCTCTCTCTCTCTCTCTCTCTCCCTTATTCTATCTTCCTTTCTCTCAATCTTTCTTTCAATACATATATGCATTTATATGCGTGTGGATGTGTGTGTGTATTGTATGACTATGCTTATAACAAAGTTTAAAAAGAAATTTAGATATATACAAATATATATAAATTTGTACTTACATACATGCTTATATATATATATAGATATATATACAGAGATAGATAGATAGATAGGTAGATAGATACATACATACATATATACTTATAGATAAATCAGTGTATATGTATGTGTGCGCGTATACATTTACATACTCACACACACATATATACATATTATATATACAAACATATATATATACACACACATATATATATAGGTATATACCTATATATACATATGCATATATATGAATGAATGTATATAAATATATACATAGGTATATATATATATACCTATATATATATTTATATATATTCATGCATATACACATGTAAATGTATATATATATATATATATATATATATACACATACATATATGTATGTATACATGTTTGTATGCATGTCTATATGTATTATGCATCTGTGTACGTACGTGTATATGTATATATACATGTATGTATATATGTATTTGTGTATCTCTGTGTATGCAACTTTCATCAAAACAGTGAATTCAACAAAAGTCATTTTGTTTTATCTAGATATACTTCTGCAACATATGTGTACATATGTGTGTGTGTTTGCGAATGTATAATATTTAAGTGTGTATGTACATATGTGTATATTTGTACATATATTTCATTGCATTATTTCTTCCTTTACATCCATTCAATATCGTATGATATTCTAAATATATTCTATTTGGTATGAACAATTTAAACTTCTCTTTAAAATTTGCTATGTACACACTCAACAGCCATCCATGGACATACATTCACACTCACGCACATGTATATAAATGTGCATGTATTTCATATATGAATACATTCATATACACACATATTTTTATCTGTCTATATATACCTGATTGGATGTATGCATGCACGTGAATGTGCATATATAGAAATATATATACCTATACATATACATATATAGATGTGTGTGTATATATGTATGTATATATATATATATATATATATATATATAAATATATTTACAGATATGTATATATATACATATATAAACATATGCATACATACATATATGTGTATATATATGTATATATATATATATATATTAGTGTCTGTATATGTATGTGTACATAAACAAATTCAAGTATATTCGCTCACATAAGTTTGTATGCGTAGAATAATGTATGCATGTGTGGGGTTCAAATATCCATAATGAAATTTAAGAACATGCAATCTTTGAGAGACATATAACCACAAGCAGTCAAACATCCAAAGATATGCATGTATGCATACACATACAAACATACATACATATATATATATGCATATATAGATAGATATATATATATATATAATATATATATATATATGCATATATATATATATATATATATATATATATATATATATATATATGTATGTATGCATATATATACTTAATACTTATAAACATTTGTCTATTTGGTTTCATTCATTAGAGGATTTAAATGTTATACAAGTTCTGAGCTTTTAAGTTACTCTCCTGAAAAACATAAACACTTTTACACTTGGATACAGATGTCACACAAAACTCACCCTGAGGTTCAGGGCCAGAACTTGTATATAAGTTTACATATATTTATGAAACCATATATTTATACTTGCATAGATACATGTATAAATTCATACAAGTATACATGTATGGCTACATGCATGTATACATATGCAAATATACATCCCTGCATAGACCCACAGAGAGACACCCACACATTCCTGCATACATATATGAATGCATATATAGATACATGCATTTATATATGTATGCATACAGACAGACATCTATAATTACGTAGATGCAAACTTAAAAGTTTATAATTTGGTATGAGTTTCATGCACACTAATGTATATAATTGCACATAAATATGATTGTAAGAATATCTTGTAATTATAGATAGATAGATAGATAGATAGATAGATAGATAGATAGATAGATATACATACACACATAATCATTGACACACACACTTACATATAGACACAAGCGTTCACATAGGCATGTCCCCCTAAACCATAAATACTATGAAATATTTAAAGAATTTAGCATAAACATTTCCAGCTCTGCCTTGCATAATTTTACACAAGCTATTGCTATGCCTAACCTCATGAAATTAAAATCCTAGTATGATACCAAAACACTTCAAACTGTTATGGTATAAATACCAGTTCATACTGAATCCAAATTGCCATTCAAAAGATTTTATATACTGTGCCAGAGACACAGGCTTTTCTACTTCGCTGTTATAATGGGTAATCCATCAATTCCTTAAAAATCAATTAATACACATGCATTTCTGAAGTTTAGCGCATATTGTAATCTCATACGTAAATTCCTGTCACATTTTTCAAAACAAAACTGGAAAATTCTATCATATACAAAGTGTAAGGCACAAGCCTTGCCACCTCTGCACTTTGGAATCATATGAAATTATTTTTCTCCAATCTGCAGCTATTGATTGGATTATACATGTAACTCTGTTTATGTAAAGTGAGTATATATATGCATAAATACAAATGTATACATACATACACACACACATTTACATATATATATATATATATATATATTTAAATATAAGAGAGTTACCGCTAAGTGGTTAACTCTAGTGCTAAAAATAGCTCCTTTTTCTGGTATAGCCACCAAAGTTGTTTCCAATAAGAAATAACATTACATTCAACGTAAGGAAAGTGAAATACAACGAAAAAATAGATTAACGCCAAACAATTGTTTCATTATTAACATAATATGCAATTTTACTCACATATTTATCTATAAATCATCAGCGACAGTTTGTCTTCGATACAATTTATTAGACCCTCACGAGCGTCAAATACGGTAACCCTCTTATATTTAAGTATAAATTTGTATTGTCTCCCTGGTTTTTTATGTGCTAAGCCACTTGGTGTTAAACTGATGGTATTATTAAATTAATATCTAATTTTTCACCCTCATCTATGAATATATATATATATATATTTATATATAATGTAATAATATAATATATAAATAACATATATATGCATATATACATACGTATACGTACAAACTTACATTTATACGAATATATATATATATATATATATATATATATATATATATATATATATATATATATGCATATATGGGCACAGGACGTCACGAAACGTGTACAAGAACAAAATTCGAAGTACGAGAGCATGGAATATGAACTATTTTTTCGAACAACGAAAGACACAAATGGAAAACAAGACAAACAACGCAAAGGACGACCTTTCATCAGTTGTTGGCTGTTTTTCTACTCTCGTATTTCGAGCATTTAACAACAATATACGCTTTCGATAAAACAGTTGCTCCCACAATGCAAATTAAATAAAATTTGGGATTTTTGCGGAGGGTCAAAATTGGCAACACAAACAGGATTAATTTTGTTGTACACGTTTCGTGACTTCCTGTGCCCACATATGCATATATATGTATATATGCGTATAAATGATTGTGTGTGTATGTGGGGGTTTCCGTATCTACCTATATCTATATATCATACGATATTGATAATTTTACATGTGAAGAAATGTATTATTTAATTATCATATAATTATCTCTAAATAAATTTTATTGAATTTTTATGCGAAATTTTACAGTAAAACGTTGCCATAAATTTCGAAAGACCTTCAAATATTTCAAATTCTTAATTAAAATAGCTTTTCATATATTACATAAGAAGGTTAAATCTTCTAAAAGCTTTACTACATTCAATAAATAGGTAACTAATTGTCAGAATTCTTATGTTTATTTTTATTCTTTAGTTATCCAGAGATATCACCAATAAATGCATACAAAAATAGTCTTTCTCAAATATGTTTACTTTTACTTTTATTCTTTCATTATTCACTGAGGTCACCATTAGGGAAATGCAGAAATGTCTTAGATTGAATTCCTTCTAAGCGTTCTTTTGTAGACGTTTTCAATGATATTATATATATATATATATATATATATATATATATATATATATATATATATATATGTATGCATATATGTATGTATTTATGTATGTATATATATATATGTATATACATATACATATGTGTGTGTTTGTGTGTGTGTGTTAATAGAATGAAAACAATTGTCGACTTATAAGGGGAATTCTACAATAACAATGTTATTTTCTCTATACATATTTTTTGTCAAATACGATGCCAAAGTTATACCCTCCTCTGGGTTATAACTGAATTCATTAATAGAATTCAGAACGCCCTCTGGCGAGAACGAACTTAGTTCATTTTTTAAATTCTTTGAATATAGCTCCAATAATTGTTGCTGTTGTTGTTGCTGTAATAGTTGTTTCTGCAACTCCTGTTGCTTTTGTAACTGCACTGTGGAAATTAATAGGTCTTCCGTTATTTAACAAGTTGCATCACGAACAAATTGTTTAATAATCTACGCGAGCTTCGAAACCCTTGTCGCCAGATTTTGTAATGTAATTTGTTACGTACAATAAATAAGATAACCAGACAGCTGTAAAAACAATGTAACGAACTAGCAACTCTCTTTACGAACCAACAATCAATATTCCTTGTGAACTAACCAAAACCTTTCGACTTCACTGCGAACTAACACGAACTTCACTCGACTCCGAACTCTGAACTCCCTTGGATCGTTACTATTTATACTTTACTCGGACCAGTTTATCTATCGCAAGGGGGCGTCGTAACTAATCACAACAATATATATATATATATATATATATATATATATATATATATATATATATACATATACATACACGTCACGAAATGGTATTCTCTCAAACCAAGAAAGACAGTTCTACAACTTCTTGCCAAACAACCTACATATGTGGGTGTGTTTGTGTATAATTTGTTTATACTACAAACAAATCATCATCATCATCATCGTCGTCATCATCATCATTGTCTAATTTCCGCCTCCCATGCTGGCACGGGTGGGACGATTTGACAAGAGCCGGCTAGCCAGAAACCAGCACCAGACTTCTGTAACTGTTTTGGCAAGATTTTTACAGGTGGATGCCCTTCCTAACACCAACCACTCAGTAGAGTGCAGTTAGTGCTTTTTACGTGGCACAGGCACAGGCGAGGTCAATTTTGGCAAGGTTTTTTACAGCTGGATGCTCTTCCAGACACCAACGACTTTACAGTGTGGACTGGATGCTTTTAAGAGGAACCTGCACTGGCAGGGTCACCAAGTAACTTGTAACACAAACATTACAGTGATGTATGTAAGCCCACTCCTTTCATCAAACCAACATTGCCTGTACAGGTACACACTGCCCCACATTCCAGGTGTTGATGTGATTGTAGGGCAACATAAAATGAAATGGCTTGCCCAAGAACGTTTTGTCCAAGAATGCAAACCACCCCCTGGTACAACAATGGAACATACGATCAGGTGTTGTCAAGTGTAACACACTAGCCACAAGAGCACGCACTCTCACACACGTACAAACACACACACATACACATACACATACACATACACAAACATACACACATACACGGAGACGATTACAAGTGACCGAAGCCTTTGACGCTGTTCAGTGCTTGAGTAGAAGCATCAAGCCAAGTGAAATAATTGTCACGGCCGTTGTCAGTGTCATGTAAATGGGACCTGGAAAATCGTAGTCGTGGCCGTTTTCGGTGTCATGTAAATGGCACCCGTGCCAGTGGCACGTAAAAAGCACTTATTGCACTCTTGGAGTGGTTGGCATTAGGAAGAGCATCCAGCTGTAAAAACCATGCCAAATCAGACTGGAACCTGGTGCAGCTCTCCAGCTTAGCAGTTCCAATCAAATGGTCTAACCCCAAGCCAGCATGGAAAGCGAATGTTATATGATGACAACGACGATGACTTTGATGATGACAACGACAACGATGATGATGATGATGATGATATATAACGTCTATGTAAGACTTTGGAGTACTGAATTAAGCGGATGTGCTTCAAGAGGAAACAGCATAAACTATAACCCCATTTACATAGTTATATACACAGACACACAGACACACTCACGCGCGTGCACACATACACAGGTGTGTCTGTGTGTGTGTTTGCGTTGCAAGATTACTGAAGTTAAATCGTGTGTTGCAACAAATATATTTTGGGACGGTCATGTTTTTGCCAAATAAACACACGCACTGTATAATCGTTCTTCACTTCAGCTATATTTTTGTTCTTAGTTAGTTTAGTGTCCTTTGTTTTGAAATCTTTTGTCACACGTCCTGTGACCTCTTCAGCGATTCTCCGCCTCACGTGTCATTCTGAACAACAGAATGGGCTAAACAGGACAAGAGGAGACACATTGGATGGAGAATCATTGAAGAGGTCACAGGGCGTGTGACAAAAGATTTCAGACAAAGGGCAATAAAATAAGAACAATAATAATGTTGAATGGAAGAACGAGTGTATAGTGCGTGTGTTTATTTGGCGAAAAGTATGACCATCCTGAAATATAACTATATGTGTATGTGTGTATACATGCATATATATGAGAGAGAGAAACAGAGAGAGGTTGACTATGTAAGCCAAACCCACGTGATTTTTTTCCTGTCTCTCTTCTTTTAATCTCCTTCCTTCTCTCCCTCGTTTCTCTGGAACATTCCTGTAAGAAGGATTCTGTCCAAAACCTAGCTTTATGCGGCAACTAAATAATATTAACTGTGAACAAGGCGGCGAGCTGGCAGAAATGTTAGCACGCAGGGCGAAATGCTTAGTGGTATTTCGTCTGCCGCTACGTTCTGAGTTCAAATTCCGCCGAGGTCGACTTTGCCTTTCATCCTTTCGGGGTTGATTAAATAAGTACCGGTTACGCACTGGGGTCGATATAATCGACTTAATCCGTTTGTCTGTCCTTGTTTGTCCCCTCTGTGTATAGCCCCTTGTGGGCAGTAAAAAATAAGAAACCTTAGCAGGCTGGGCGAAATGCTTAGAGGTATTTTGTTTGCCGCAACGTTCTGAGTTCAAATTCCGCCGAGGTCGACATTGCTTTTCATCTTTTCGACGTCGATAAATTAAATACCAGTTGCAGTCGATCTAATTGACTGGTCCCCTTCCCCAAAAATTTTGGCCCTTGTGCCTAGAGTATAAAAAAATATTAACTGTTAACATTTCTTGTACCTCTGCTATATTTATGTACTATCTTTTGTGTGTGTGTGTGTACATCTATATGGGCAGACATATTTGCAACAGTTATTTGGAAAATTGATATAAGCACATCCTATTGAATGGTTTCTTAGCCAGACACGGTTAACATCCGTCTCATGTCACACCCTTCCTTTCATACAATAATCTCCAAGTTACCCACTCCTTTCTCACACTCAGTATCTCTCCCACCCCTCTCTCTCTATCATTCCCCTCTCTCTTCTGTCTCTGTCTGTCTCTCTGTCTCTCTGTCTCTCTCTCTCTCTCTGTTGTCTTATTTCACCTTCACCTTGCCCACTCTCTCTGTATCCCTGTCTTGTTCTCCGTCTCTTGTCTTTTTCCGTGTCTTTCTCCTCTCTCCCCATCACCCCCTTCTCTCTCTATCCATTTATCTATCTATCTATCTATCTATCTATCTATCTATCTACCTACTTACCTACCTACCTATCTCTCTCTCTTTCTCTCTCTCTATCTCTCTCTCTCTCTCTCTATATATATATATATATATATATTTTATAATTGCTGTTTAATTTATTTCTCTCTCTTTCTTTCTCTCTCTTCCTCTTCCTTTCCCTCCCCCTCTCTCTATCTCATTTTCACCTTTATTCTGAGTTCCAACTGTCGCTTTCTCTCTCTCCCTCTTAGCCCTCTTGCTCTCTTTGCCCTTTCTTTCTCTGGCTCTCTTTCTCTCTCTTTCTGCCTCTCCCATCTCCCATTCCTCTCTCCTTCATCACTCTCCCTTACTTTCACTTACCTCCCACTCTTCCTCCCTGATCCTCGTCCATTCTCTTTCACAAGTTAACACACCAATTAAGGAATGTGCTTCTCGATGTCATTGCTCAACCCTAAGGCAGTACTGCTCCAACAGACCTATGAGCAAAGGCTTCCCAACCGTGACCCTTCCATCTATGTCTACTGATCCAACAGATTTATGATCAAAGCACTTCCAGCCGTGACCCCTTTCATCAATATATGTCAGGAACTCAGAACTACATTATGAAACACCACTTCTTTCAGATAATAGCCTGTGATTTGAGGAAAATTAGCTGATATTTCTAGCAGGGTGAACAATCTCATACATTCTCCTCCGATGGTTCTGCACCTATATGTAGTCACTTGACCTACTAGAAAGCACAGCTAAATCTCTTTCAATCCTTACCCTATCCTGTTAAAAAATCAGACACATTGGATAACATAGACCAGGCTGACAAACAAACAGGATGGCCATGGCAGGAATCATAGGTCTGCTTGAATAGAGATGACCTGGGGTTAAACAGTCATAGTAACAACCAGCTCTTCAGCTCACACTCATCTCTGACTTCTTCTTTTGCATTTTGAAAATTTCTCCACACTCTCCGCATTTTCTGTCCACATCACACTTATCTCAATGTCCTATATCCCAGCCCATAGCCTACGCCCATCCCTATACTCTCCTTCTATCTCTTACATTTCATCCTCTTCCCTCATATCCCTATCAACCACATCCTTGCCAGCTTTCCCCCATTCAGTCTCATCTCTTCTATCTCACCCTTCTCTCTTTGTCTCTCTCTCATTCGACCTCTCATCTTCCCCCACCACCATATACACATACACTACCACCACCACCACCACTACCACTACCACAACCATCATCCCTTTCACCATCGCCGCCACCACCATCACTACCACCACCACCACTATCACCATTATCATCACGACCACTACCACTACCACCACCTCAGCCAAACATCTCCACCTCTCTGACTCTCTTCCTTAGCCTAACCCCACCCCACCCCACCTCCTGCCGTCCCCCTCCCCGTCTCTTACTTACCCCATCCCTCACACTTCTCATCTCTCCTTGCTTTCGCTTGTCTTCACCTCCCCAATTCCATTCTCACCTTCTCCTCCACCTCCTCTAACTATTCTTATGCTGTCCCCACCCCCACCACAACTACCACCACCACCACCACCACCAAAACCATCACCTCCACTATCACCACCACCACCACCACCACCACCACCAAAACCATCACCTCCACTATCACCACCACCACCACCACTGCCGTCTTCTCACTCCAACCCCACACACTTCCTCACACTATCACTAACACACCATCCACCCTCGCCCACCTCCCATCATCATTGATACTTCTCTCACATCCTCTTCTTACATTTCATGCACTCCTCATCCTCCCCCTCACTCCTTCTTCACACATCCCCTTTTCTTTTTTTCTATCTCATACCATCACCCTAACCTCCTCCCACTCCCTCATTGCCAGTTGTTTTATGTTTTTAACGTCCTGTTGTGCAATATAATTCCTTCAAATCTCTACAAGAGTTTCTCTGCAACGGCCCGCCGCCAGACTAAATGATCCTTCAAAGATGGTGGTGGGGTTTTAGGCACATAACTAAAAGCAATGATGCTGGTGGTGGTGATGATGATGATGATGATGATGATGGTGATGGTGATGATTGTGGTGATGGTGGTGATGATGGTGATAGTAGTGATGGTAATGATGATGATGGTGGTGGTGGTAGTGATGGTGATAGTAGTGATGATAATGATGATGATGGTGGTGGTGGTGGTGGTGGTGGTGATAGTGGTGATGATAATGATGATGATGGTGGTGGTGGTGGTGGTGGTGGTGGTGATAGTAGTGATGGTAATGATGATGATGGTGGTGGTGGTGGTGGTGGTGGTGTTGGTGATAGTAGTGATGGTAATGATGATCATGATCATGATCATCGGTGGTAATGAGGATGATAATTGATAACACTGATGGTGGTCATCTTGATGATAATAACAACAGCAGTAATGCTGCTGCTGATGGTAATGATGACGATGATGATGGTGATGACGACGACAATGATGATGATGATATCGTAGATTAGTGCAATATTACAAATTTCTTTTCTGTTGGGGTAGCAGTGGAAGAAGTTAAAAAAAAGGTTGATAAAAATTCACCTCAACATTAAAGACTAACATTTCACCATTTCATAAGCACCAGGTGGATAACGATCAAGAGTTATTTTGGCAGGATTTGATCCCTAAAAAAATGGAAGTTGATCAGAAATTATGACACTTTTTCATTTCTGTCATACTATACACTATCATTTTTAGTATTGTGAAAATTCTACATTTTATAAGTTCTCTGAACTTTGTTTTATTTTCCAAAGACCCATGGAAATTCCATGTCTTACAAATTCTCTTATTTCAGATTTGTTCTTATGAATCTATAGAAAACCCCAAGTTGTGCAAATTATATTTCTATTATTTCCACTGATTCACAGAAATCCCATATTTTGTAAGTTCTCTACTTTCTGTTTTGTTTTCATTGAGACAAGGAAATTCCACATTTTATGAATTCTCTTGTTTCAGTTTTGGTACTGTGGATCTTTGGAAATTCCCCAGTTTCTGAACGGTCTTATTTCCATTTTGATGCATGTATTCATGGCATTGTTTTCATTATGTCAAACAGTCTGGATTTGGTTTAATCATTAAGGTTGTATAAAGTATAACTCTGAATAATTGTTTCCTTATGGTAAAGATTTTATTTTATCGTCAATTGTGTTCCATACTTTTAAGCTTGTTTTATTTGCTACACTCAAACACATACATGTATGTATATATATATATATATATATATATATATATATATATATATATATATATACACACACACACACATACAAAACTAGCACTTCAACGGTTTCAATGATGAAAGTTTGGTTCCAGTTGATCCAATCAACAGAACAACCTGCTCATGAAATTAACATGCAAGTGGCTGAGCACTCCACAGACACATGAACCTTTATTTCAAATTTTGGCACAAGGCCAGCAATTTCAGGGAAGGGGGTAAAGTTGATTACATCGACTCCAGTACTCACTCAACTGGTATTTATTTTATTGACATTGGAAGGATGAAAGGCAAAGCTGACTTCGTTAGAACTGCTGCTGTTAATATTGCTATCAGTATTAAGATTCCCAATAATGGCCTTGCTGTTCTGTAGCATAATTTTTTTAGTGGAGGGCAGCTCTTAAGATTAGCCATGTCAATGCTTACATTTCTATTACTGTTATTTTTTTTTTTCACATTAAAAAGGCATATGACATGGATAATGTATTGAAGGGTTTCCGGGTAAGTCAATTACATTGACCTTAATATTCAACTGATACTTACAATAAAAGGCAAAGACGACCTTGGCAGAACTTGAACTCAGAATATAAAATCAACTGAAATGTCACAATGTATTGTGCCCAGTGTGCTAATGATTCTGACAGCTCTTTGCCTTACTGCTGCTTTTAATACTGATTTCAATATTGTTACAAAATTGTGGAGGCACATGGCTTGATGGTTAGGGTGTTGGACTCATGGTCGTAAGATTGTGGT
This sequence comes from Octopus sinensis, assembly GCF_006345805.1. Taxonomy (NCBI): domain Eukaryota; kingdom Metazoa; phylum Mollusca; class Cephalopoda; order Octopoda; family Octopodidae; genus Octopus; species Octopus sinensis. The sequence continues at coordinate 42,513,036 of NC_043009.1, forward strand.
TTCGATTCCTGAACTGGGTGACGCATTGTGTCCTTGAGCAAAACACTTCATTTCATGTTGCTCCACACCACTCAGATGGCAAAAATGAGCAATCCTGCAGCAGACCGGTGTCCTGTCCAGATTGGTAATATATATTCGCCATGGAAACCAGCCTTATGAGTCTGTATGACTCGGGAAGGAACTTTACTTTTTAAAGGAAACAAGCTGGCAGAATTGTTTACATGCCAGGCAAAATGCTTAGTGGCATTTCGTCTGTCTTTACGTTCTGTGTTCAAATACCACCAAGATCAACTTTGCCTTTCATCCACCGAGGTCGTTGCCAGTACCCTGGACTGGCTCCTGTGCAGGTGGCACATAAAAAGCACCATCTGGGCGTGGCCACAGCCAGAGCCGCCTGACTGGCCTGTGCAGGTGACATGTAAAAACACCCGCTATACTCTCGGAGTGGTTGGCGTTAGGAAGGGCATCCAGCTGTAGAAACTCTGCCAGATCAGATTAGTGTCTGGTGCAGCAATCTGGTTCACCAGACCTCTGTCAAATCGTCCAACCTATCCTAGCATGGAAAGTGGACGTTAAACGACGACAACGATGACGACGATGACAATGATGATATATATATATATAAGAGGAGATGGTATTATCAGGGGTCAAGGAAATAAGTACCAGTTATGCACTAGGGTTAATCTAATTGATTTACCTCATTCCATACAATTTCTGGCCTTGTGCAAAAATTTGAAACTAATATTTAAGGCAGCAAGCTGGCTGAATTGTTAATATGGTGGTCAAAATGCTTAGCGGCATGTCATCCATCTTTACATTTTGAATTCAGATTCTACCCAGGTTGACTTTGCCTTTCATCTTTTCAGGGTCAATAAAATAAGTACCAGTTGAATACTGGGGTTGATGTAATCGACTCACCACTTCATGTAAAGTACTAGCTTCATACCAAAATTTAAAAACCAATGTCATCAGTGATTGCAGATTTCTGAAAGGACAGCTTCTGGTCCATAACATTAGTGATGGTGGGAGTGTTTGTAACACAATGCAGAACAAATACTACAAAGGACTACATTAAAAAAGCACCAGCTTTTCAGTTTGCATCCTTCACTTACTCTTTACTGTTTACTCTTTTACTTGTTTCAGTCATGTGACTGTGGCCATGCTGGAGCACCGCCTTTAGTCGAGCAAATCGACCCCAGGACCTATTCTTTGTAAGCCTAATACTTATTCTATCTGTCCCTTTTGCCGAACCACTAAGTTACGGGGACTCACTAGCATTGGTTGTCAAGCAATGTTGGGGGGACACAGACACACAAACATACACACACACACATACATACATACATATATATATATATATTATATATATATATATATACATATATTTGACGGGCCTTTCCCAGCTTCCGTCTACCAAATCCACTCACAAGGCTTTGTTCGGCCTGAGGCTATAGTAACAGACACTTACCCAAGTTGCCATGCAGTGGGACTGAACTTGGAACCATGTGGTTAGTAAGCAAGCTACTTACCACACAGCGACTCCTACTCTTACTGGTACTTATTTTATGAAGTCCAAAAGAAACTGACTTTGTCAGAATTTGAACTTGAACTCCAAAGATATATAACTAAAGTCCAGAATGCAGCTTACCAATTCTTTTACCCTTTCTCCCCAGACTCCTTGAGTCCACTCCTAATTCTTCATTTTCACATTAACGTAGATAATTTATTATTTGATTGAAACAAAACACCAAAGTAGACACTGAAAACATTCTTCAAATCGCTCAAGTATTTTCATAATCTTTCTTATTTCACCAACCCATTATTGCTGCTGTTGTTGTTGTTACTATTATTATTATTATTATTATTATTATTGCTTGTTTGCTTATTTAATTTAGTTTACTTTCATTATTATTTTTTTGTCAACCTGTTATCCATTTCAATTTCAGTCCAAAACACAAAAAACTGTACTGTTTTTATATACACAAAGACAGCAGGCATTCAAATGTACATATATATATATATAAAGGCACAGATATACATATACACACACACACACACACACATATATATATATATATATACACACACATATATATGTATATATATATGTATGTATACATATATATATATATATATATACATATATATATGTGTATATGTATTTATGTATATAGGTATGTATAGATATAAGTATGTATATTTGTATGTATATATATCAATAGAATGGGATGCAATGCAATAGCGAAAGAGTGGAAGAGAGAGAGAAAACAAGAGAGAGAGAGATAGAACAAGAGAGAGAGAGCGAGAGAGAGAAGGAACTGTAAGAGCTTATGAAATATCTACTGCCTGTGGCCATTTTGTTTTGATAAGGTTTAATAATAATGTTTCAACTGATTGACTTTATTTTAAGAAAAACAAACGTTGAGATCAATAAGTAATCCCAAATCAGCAAACAATTTAATAAAATCTATTTATATATTTATCTATTTATTGAACTCCTTTATTGATTTAATTGTCTATTTATCTTGTCTCAATAGAAAAAAAATATCTTTGTTGTTACTTCAGCATTTCTTGCTTCAGTTAATATCTGTGTTTGTTTTCTTCTACAGAAATATAATTTACTCAAGTGGGTATGTTTCTTCATGGGAATATTCCTACTTTATTTGGACTAAAGTCCTTACAAGTGCTTGCTTTTCGTTCATCTAGGTCCTATGTTCAAATCAAACTAAAATCATTTCAGTGTTTCATTGTTAAAAAAATTGCTGATGTTGTTCTTGCTGATGTTGTTGTTGCTGTTGATGTTGTTGTTGTTTGGCACTAAATCTGCCATGATCAGTCACAAATTGTTAATAAAAACAGCAACTGCATTTAGACAAGCAGCTAGTTTATTCTTCCTCCATAAGGAGCCTAATGGAAGAATCTATCTTAAGCAAAAAGGGGGTGAAAAAAAAACAGTTATTCAGATAGTGATAGGCACAGACGTGGCTGTGTGGTAAGAAGATTGCTTCCCAACCACATGGTTTCGGGTTCAGTCCCACTGCGTGACACATTGGGCAAGTGTCTTCTACTGTAGCTTTGGGTCAAGCAAAGTCTTGTGAGCGGATGTAGTGGATGGAAACTGAATGAAGCCCATCACATATATATATACATATTTGTATACACACACACACATATATATATATATGTATGTATGTATGTATGTATGTATTTGTGTGTTTTTGCGTTTGTGTTTGTTCCCCCATCACTGCTTGACAAGTGGTGTTGGTGTGTTTAAAACATAATACTACAACTTATAATAATAATAATAGTAGTAGTAGTAGTAGTAGTAGTTGCAGCAGCAGCAGCAGCAGCAGCAGCAGTAGCAGCAGCAGCAGCAGTAGTAGTAGTAGTAGTAGTAGTAGTAGTAGTAGTAGTAGTAGTAGTTATTTCAATTTTTTGCCACAAGGGCAGCTTGGGAGAGGGGATTAAGTCAATTACATCAACCCCAGTGTTTCACTGGTACTTAATTTATTGACCGCATAAAAGATGAAAGGCAAAGTCGACCTTGGCAGAAGCACTATCAGTGTTCTTTTATAATGGATTGGCATTATTCTTTTGTAATGGACTGCTGCTGTTTATAAACAGCATTTGCAAAGCAATGTAGGAGACTCCATTTATTGCTCAGCCTGTTAGTAACAGCCAAATGTCCCTCAAATTACATCAAGATATCTTAAACAGTCATTCTTATGCCACCCTTTTCTTTTTTCTTCTCTCATCACCTATTCTTTCTTTTATTCTTTTATTTGTTTCAGTCATTTGACTGTGGCCATGCTGGAGCACCACCTTAAAGGGTTTTTAGTCTAAGAAATTAACCCCAGGACTTATTCTTTGTAAGCCTGGTAATTATTATATATATACAACAAGCTTCTTTCAGTTTCCATCTACCAAACTTACTCACAAGGCTTTAGTTGACATTAAACTATAGAAGAATACACTTGCCTAAGGTGCCACGCAGTGTGACTGAACATGGAAACATGTGGTTGGGAAGCAAATTTCTTACCACACATCCAACCTTCACCTAGGCCCCATGTTAATAACTACACCTAGTCCTTTCTACCCAGAATCTTGGCCTTCTGGAAATCCCCTCTCTGTTCATATCTTATCTTAACTGCAAGAGATCACTCACAAATATTCAACAGAAACATTGACCCTTAAGCATTGAGGTTATTTTACCAAATATAATACTTCTTTATTCACATTGTTTTGAATTAATCATGCATTATCTTGTAACTTTGAGATTTCGATGATGTGACTTGTGACTGTATATTTTTAGAATGACATAGTAGGGTAGGTGTGAAAGGCTAGATCTGGCCAGTTTGAACATGAAACAGGTTGAATATTTTGACCGGATATGGCAGGTTTAAATGCTAGAATGTTAATTGCTTCAATCTCATGCTTGATAAAGGCTTATAAAGGTCAAGGGCACTGAACATCCTCCTTGCCCAGAAACAGAAATGACACGTTAGATACGTAGTCAAACATAGCCTTAAAAGATAGGTTGGTCCTGGTTGGAATGCCTTTGTTCATAGCTTTGCTCGATTAGGGTTGCCTTGAGGTTAAACAACAACAACAAAGCCAAAAACATGAAATTTAACAATTTAAAGAATACAAATTATAAAAATGGCTCCTTCCGAAATCTATTTAATTGTAGAAGATGTTAGGAATCGGTAGATTCCAATCTCATTTAAGTACACAAAACTAGGAATAAAACTTTGTTAACACATCCTTATCTTGATGCAATCAGTTGTCGGTGTCTGAGAATGACGATTGCATTTTAGCAGAATTCTCACAGACCGACAAGGGATCTATGGAGTGCAATAGCTTGTTAAATAAGAAAACATTTTGATAACAACAACGCGATTAACAACAAAAAAACAAAAAATGCTTATTATTATCAATTGAATTGAGAAAACAATAACAACATCAACAACATCTATAAATGATGCATATAATGCATTTTTCTTTAAAAAAAAAAAGGAAAAACAAGTGAAGGGAAGATAGCAAAAAAAAATATATAAAATATATAATTAAAATAATCTGAGGGAAAAAAATAAGTGTTAAGGAGTGAAATTAAAAATATTATCTTAATTTCTGTACTGTAGCTTAGCAACAAATAAAAGATGATGGCAATAATATTTAATGCTTTAGCTTAGCTCTTCGACTTTTCTATCTATCTATGCAATTTCAGTTTTTTTTTTCTTTTATTTTTTAAATTATTTTTTCCATGGTGCTGTGGAAATGGAAATGATGCTATTTTTCTTTTTAAACTGGAAACATTTGAAAAACATTTATTTAGTTTTTTTTGGGATATTTCTTTTAGCTGTTATTCATTTATTTTGATTAATTTACATTTTGTATGCTCATATATATAATATATATATATATATATACACATACATACATACATAAATACATGTGTGTGTGTTTGTGCTTGTATGTGGTGTGGGGTGGGGTGGAGTGGGGTGACGCTTGGGGTTGGGGAGGGTTGGAGTTACTCAGAGATAAATTTAACTTAAACCTGTGAATAAATACACGTGCAACATAAATTGACAGAAGTATTAATGTCTATATATATACACACACACAAGCACATGGTCTGTAAGTTTCACTTTCCCTTTTACTAACAATATTCGGATAACAAAAACTTGATGAATAAGCTGACAGGGGATGATGAAGATGATGATGACGACGACGATGATGAACATGATGATAATGATTATAATAATAATAATAACAACAATAATTATTTCTTGGCATAATGACACAGTTGTGTCACTTGTTTTAATCTATCTGTGCAGTAATAAAACAGGAGAGGTCTATAGAATGATACCGTCAGAATACTTCAGTTATGGTCTTGTTTAAACACACTAACAAAATGTGTTTTTATGTACAGAATAGTTTACACTGTATAGGAAGTTATTTTATGCGACAGAATGGCCAGGAATACATCATTTCTGATATCAGTTACAAGTAGAAAGCAATGACAGGCAACGTGATTCTTTTTGTGCTTTGTAATGAACTAATGATGATTTAAATTCTTCATCTAAAGAGAAGTCAAACAAAGGCTAAAGCAACACCGATTCCTTCCTTTTCAACGACACCTTGCAATCCATCATAATATCCATTCACTTACTGATGGCACAACTTAACATTCCTCTCCATACTCCCCATTCCATTCTTGGTCCATTGATAAATTCCAAAGCTACAAAGTTGTTTTTCACCAATCATCGTTGTTCCATTTCATGGTGGTCTTCTTAGATCCTTAGTATTCGTGCAACTCTTTCCAAAAAAATAATGGTTTCAAGTTCTGGTACTGTGCCAGTAATTTTTAAAGGGATGCAAGAAGTCAATTGCATCAACCCCAGACTGGAATGCATTTTATCGACCCCAAAAGGATAAAAAAAAGCAAAGTTGACCTTGGTAGGATTCGAACTCAGAATGCAAAGTTGGAAGAAATGCTGCTTTTCAAAAAATAGATATTAAAAATGTATAAAAAATAATGACTAAATATTTGACAAAATGGTGTAAAAATTTTATGACAATCATATGGAACTTTTGGCCTGATTGAACTTGTTACTCTTATAGATTTTTAATGCATGGTTTTAACATTTGGTTGTCCTACCTTGGGCCAACACCACAGACTGAAAACACCCATAATTAATCATGTATAAAACATGAATCCTACCATTTTGTACTAAATTTTAACTGAATCATGGGGCCAAGATAAAAATTGGAAAGGAAAGAATTTGCACCAAAATTTGACACTGACTTATGAGTGTGACTTATCTATAAATGCAGTGTAAATAATTACTTGTGTAAATAACTATTGTTACTTACACTAGTTAATACCAATAGTTGTTTTCTGTTGACTTCACTGGAGCACTTAGGATCTTTAACTAAGAGCCAAATTCTAAGTTTTGAAGTTTGGAAATCTAACATTTGTAATGCCCAAGAACTTGATTATTTTATACTAAAGAAATTAATTTGAAAATTATTTTACATCTGCTGCTATTAAAATTAGACAATTGGTTAAGTGAATTGGTTGAGCATTAATTAAAATGCTTGCTTTATTTAATTGTAGATCTAACTTTATGATCTAAGTTCAAATCTTGTTGAATAGAAATTTACCTTTCATCCTTCTAGGGTTAGCAAAATAAAGTGTTAGCCAAGTAGAGGGTACTAGGATCAGTTCAGTATTTCTATGTAGCAATCTTAGATGGAATGCAATTATAACAGGGAAGGGTGACATAACTTTGAAATGTAGTTGTGCAACTGAGATATTTGCTTTTCTTAATCATGTAGTTTCAGGTTCAATCCCAATGCATGGCACCTTGGACAATTTGTCTTCTACTTGAGCCTCCCACAGAACAAAACCTTGTGAATAGATTTGATTGAGGGAACTGAAAGTATCCCATCATATATATTTTCTTTTATTCTTTTCTTTGTTTCAGACATTTGACTGCGGCCATGCTGGAGCACTACCTTTAGTTGAACAAATCGACCCTAGGACTTATTCTTTGTAACCCTAGTACTTATTCTATCGGACTCTTTTGCCAAGTGATGGTAGCGGGGACAAACACAGACACACAAACACATATATATGTGTATGTGTATGCATACATGTATGTATATAGATATGTATATAAGCATATTTACATATAATATATACACATATATGAACAATGGACATTAAATGATGATGATGTATATGTATATATGTGTGTGTTTGTGTGTATATATATATATATATATATATATATATATATATATATATGTTATACACACATATATAGACACACAAATCCTCATATCTCTGTATTTGCATATCTATAAATGCATATTTAACAAAAATAATCATTTGAAATAATACTAAACACTTAATATTAAATTTTATATTTTATTTTTATTTCATTTTTTTATCTTCATTTTTTATTTCTTCGGCACTAGATTTACAAGGAATTCCAGATATCACATCATGACTCAGCTAATTCTCTCTATCCGACTCCAACGTCTCTTAATCTCTTCGAGTTTATTCTTCAACGAAATTCTCCGAGTTTTTCCTCTGGAATGAATCCGTGAATCATATGATGCCATATTTGCTCATCACTCAATAATGGCTGTAGAAGGATTTAGATAGTTTTATAGATTAGAGTTTGGTAAAATACCTCAAGGTACCTCCTCATCATTTTTATTACACTTTCAGCCTTCCTTACAAATTTTCAAAGCTTAACTTTTATTGTTCATTCTTGTTTCTTGTCATTTTTATTTTCTTTGTTTATTCTTAATATAAATTTTATCTCCAATTTTTTTTTACAGTATTTGTTTATTTTTATTTCAGTATTTTTTTTACACTTTTATTTATTTGTTAATTTATATATTTTTATTTTCTGTTTTGTTTTGTTTTGTCATGATTTTTGTTTGGTGATGTTTGTTTTTTGAATTTTTGAATTAATCTGAAGGAAACTGAGAAAAGAGAGGGTATTTCCAGGGTTAGGATGTCTCATAAGAGAAGCAGAGAGAGGAAGGAAGAGAAAGAGTGGGGTCAGATAAGGAATAGGGAGATGTATAGTAGGAAAGCAAGTGGAAGGGGGGGGGAAGAGAGGGGTGAGAGGGAGAAAGAGAGATAAAGAGGGGAACAGTGGGTAGGGGAGGAAGAAAGAGAAGAAAAGTGAGAAAAGAGTGAGGGAGAGAAAGAGAGGAAGAGAGAAAAAGAGAGAGAGGGGAGGAGGAATGAGAAATGGAAGAGCAATGAGAGAGAGAGAGAGAGAGAGAGAAAGGAGGAATGGGAGCGAAAGAGAGAGGAGAGATGGGTGGGAGGAAGAAAGAGAGAGAAAGAGGGATAGAGATGGAGAGGGAAGGAGGGAGAAAGAGAGATGAAGTAATAAGGAGGAAGAGGGAAAGAAAGAGCAAAAGGGATGAGAAAGAGGTGTGAAAAGAAGAAAGAGAGAGAAAAGAAGAGAGAAGGAAAGGTGGGAGAAAAGACAGATGTGGAGAGAGAGAGAGGGAGAGAGACCGTGATGCCTTCCTTTTATTTTGATTGATGCTCCTATTTCCTGCCAGTTGCTATTACTAAGAACTTGTAAAGTTTACAATTCCATATGAGTGCTAGCAAACCAGAAGGGGATAGTTAAGATCAGCCAGCAATAATAATAATAATAATAATAATAATAATAATAATAATAATAATAATAAAAGAATAAATTAATAAATAAATAAGAGAAATGAAATGAAGTAAAAGGAACAAATAAATAAAGATAGGTATATCACTTCCTTTTGACAATTGGTGGAGATTGACCTAGAGAATATTGCTCATTGGAAGGAAATTCCTTCTCAATATTACTACTACTACTACTACTACTACTACTACTGATGATGATGATGATGATGATACTCTTTACTTGTTTCAGTCATTTGACTGTGGCCATGCTGGAGCACCATCTTTAGTCAAGCAAATCGACCCCGGGACTTATCCTTTGTAAGCCTGGTACTTATTCTATCGGTCTCTTTTGCCGAACTGCTAAGTTACGAGGACGTAAACACTCCAGCATCGGTTGTCAAGCGATGTTGGGGGACATACACAGACACACAAACATACACACACATACATATATATATATATATATATACATGATGGGCTTCTTTCAGTTTCTGTCTACCAAATCCACTCACAAGGCTTTGGTCGGCCCAAGGCTATAGTAGAAGACACTTGCCTAAGGTGCCACACAGTGGGACTGACACCCAGAGCCATGTGGTTCGTAAGCAAGCTACTTACCACACAACCACTCCTACACCTACTTGAAGATGACGGATAAAAATAATAATAATGATAATAATAATAATAATAATAATAATAATAATAATAATAATAATAATAATAATAATAATAATAATAATATCCTATCATAGTAGGTGCATTAGGCATGATAAAAAAATATTCAGACAAATACATAACAAAAACACCAGGAATTACAAACACATATAACATACAGAAAATTGCACTACTAGGCACTGCACACATCCTACGCAGAACACTTTCCATACAATAACCATCAGAGCATCACAACAAATCACAGCACATACCCAAGGCACACAGAGCTGCGCTCGGTAGTGAAGTGAAAGCACGCTATAAAAATAAAACTACTAAATAATAATAATAATAAGAAGAAGAAGAAGAATATGGGCCCTCACCTGCAAGGTCATGCACTGTTTATCTTGATATGAGATCACCATGTTGTGCACACATGGTTGTGATGCATGTGCCTGGTGGACCCTTATCAGACAGGTAGTCATGATGGGTATATTGGGCTTCATATATTTGCACCCCAGTATCATTTTGATGGCATGCACTGCTCTCTCACTCAATAATAATAATAATAATAATAATAATAATTTAGGCACAAGACAAACAGTTTTTGCGAAGAAGCGGATGTCATTTACATTGACTCCAGTTCTTGACTGATAATTATATTAAGGACTCTGTAAGGACGTAAGGCAAAGTTGCCCGTAATGTTAAGATTAAACATTTTGTCCTGTGTGCTTATGATTCTATCAGTTCACTGCCACAGTAATAATAATTATAAAGTTGTAACTGAGGCTGAAAATGTAAAATCTTGTAAAAGACCAAAATAATTAAGTCTGTTTTGTGATTAACATAAGTATTCCTTGTAATCATAATACAGAGCCAAAAGAACTGGACAAGCTTAGAAAATACAAAGATTTGCTCATTGAAATTGAAAACAATGTGACATCTGAAGGCTGTTAAAATACCAGTGATTGCAGGAGCAAAAAAAGGAACTGAAAATTATTTGAGAATGATTTCTGGCTTACCATTTCTGCAAAATGTGCAAAAGATTGCTTTAACTGATATATCACACATATTGAGATGAGCATTGTTGCTGCGAGAATGATAATCTCCCATGAACACTCTTGTGTGTTTATTTTAATGGCCTACAATGTATCTTTGCCCTAGGTGTCAGGAGACTTTCGGCAAGAAATGGGAACTAAATTGAAGGAATAACAAAATTCATAATAATAATAATCATAAAAACTACTACTACTAGTATGATGATGATGATGATGATGATGATCGAGCAGTTACTGATACTTCAAACAACAATTCTTGTTATCAAGATATTGAAACAAAGCATTGGATACATTCATTGTTGTCCAGTGTTTTTATCTTAGAGCCATGATGCATTAACACAGACATTTAAATGATGAACCACAAAGATTAAAAATGACATAGATTTTCTTTATCATTTCTTTTTTGTATAAAGGGTTGTTTCTTATTTTTTTCCGGACCAGGCTTTGGATTTGATGATCTGATAAGAGTTTATGAAATAAGACAATGCTGAAGGATGCAGCCGTAATCTTACTGGGTCATCATTCTCGGCATCATCATCATCATCATCATCACCATCACTATCATCATCACCATCATCATCATTATCATCATGATCATTAAGATAATCCATTAAGCTTATAGTGTTGAAAATCTATGAATATATCTACATGGATGGATATAAATAAAGATGGATACGTATATACATACATAAATGCATGCATATATACATACATATATATATATATATATATATATATGTCATTCATCTTTCATAAGTAAAAGACAAAAAATACCTTTTAGTCGATTTTTTCAACTATAACCTTGATGAATTTTAGTTAAACAAATCAACCCCAGGACTTTGTTTTTTAAGCTTAGTATTTATTCTATTGGTCTCTTTTGCTGAACTGCTAAGCTACAGTGTCATAAACACACCAACACTGGTTATCAAGCAGTGTGGGGGAGAAAGATACACTCATAGATACATACATACATATATATATAATTATATATATATGTCCGTATATATACGTATATATATATATATACGTACATATATATACTTACACACATATATATATATACATATATATATACATACAGACATATACATATATGCACATATATACATACATATATATATATATATATATATATATATATATGTGTGTGTATACATGTATATATGTATATATAATCTACTAATATAATAATTTTAAATCCTACTATATCGTATAATAAAATAAAGTACATTAGAATTAATTAAAAATTATATAAACACATTTTAAAAATATATATACCTTACCTGTTATTCGTCTGTGGGGAAAGAAGATAATTCTGTGCTGGTGGGTTGTTTTACCAGGCTATACTTAATACATAAATCCACCAGTGCGTCCTCAGGCTGTTTTTTTTATATTAATATTATTAACGGATCCTACTTAATCATACAAAATTCTAAGATATCTTCATTAATATAAGAATAAAAATAAGAATATCTATATAAATTACTTCCTAATATATTTTTACAAAATTTAAAATATTTTAAAAATAAAAAAATTATAAAATTACAAAATTTTAAATAATTCATAAAAATTTAATAAAATTAAACACCTAAAAATATAATAACGATATATATATATATATATATATATATATATATATATATATATATATAATTGCCAAACATAAAGAAACTCTCATCGACTATCATCAAATTAAACCGCCTATCTATATACACTCTACGGGAATTAATAGTTTATTGTGAAATTTACCCCTATCAATACTATTATATGTTACCATTATTATGTCAAACGCAAGTTAATAATATTTAAAAAGTAAAAAGCCTCTATATATGTTATAAATTTATTGAATAAAAATAGTAAATGAAACTATTTACCACAATTAATAAAGGAAGAATACTTATCTGCATGTTTACTCCTTCTTTAACCTGTGCAAATGGCTGCACCTTCTGTCCTGTGCTAAATATTATGGGAATAAAAAACACTACTCTAAAATAATTTGAGAGTTAACAAAAAAGTATAAAATGAAGTAAATAACGAAAATGTATAAAATTGTTAATGAAGATAAATAACAATAACAATATATCTAAAAATGTCAAGACGAAATATGGTTTAGAAAATAGAACTGAACCATATGTCCCTATACACCCTAGAATAACCATTAAGGACCATAAAAACAATTTTTATTCTAGCCATCAAGTAAGACTGATATGCCCAAGTAAATCCGATATAGGAAGATTAAGTAAACTTATGTTAGATAAATATATAGATAAACTTAATACAGGAAATAACCTTAAATTATGGAGTTGTACCCGAGATACATTAAATTGGTTCAGCAATATTAAGGATAAAAATAGGTGTAAATTTATCCAAAGAGATTTGAAAATTATTATTCAGCTATTAACGAGATTATTCTAAATAAGGCCCTCACATATGCTATGAGAAAGGTTAATATGACATATGATGAAGTTAATGTAGTACTTTCGGCGAGGAAATCCCTAATTAGGTATAAAAATAAACTATGGGCGAGGAAGGACACAAGGGATTGCTGCGATATACCCGCGGGTGCCCCAGACTCAGCACAAATAACAGATTTAGTAGGAAGATACCTATTATCTGAACTTGGGTTAAAACATCTTAACTTAGAAGGAGGTCTTTATAAAGATGACCTAATCCTAATAACGAAAAACTGCACTAATATATCATTAGAAAATATAAAGAAAAATATATAATTTTTTTAAAGAATTATAGTCTTGATATATGTATAGAGAAAGAGCATTCTGCCGTTAACTACCTGGATGCAAACCTAAACTTAGTAACCAATAGAACCCAACCATTCCATCAATTAAAGGAGAATCTAAAGTACATTAATGCCCATAGCAACCGCCCTCACTCAGTCAAACAAGCACTAATAGAAAATATAGATAAAAGAATTTCCATGTTATCCTCGGATATAGACACCTTTAATAAACATGCCTCTTACTATAATAGAGCATTAAAAGAAGCAGGATATAATACGAAAATTAAATTCTATAATAATTACGGACCAAATAATAATACTAGGAATCATCCTAACGCTCAAACTAACTACAGAGGTAATAGCAAAGATAATAATAAACAATATAAGGAAAGAAATAAAGATAAATATAATATAAGTATAAATAAAAATAATATTAATAAAAGTGCTCATAGTAAGGATAATACCAAAAAGAATTCGAATGGAAATAAGCATAATTATTATACACCCACGAAGAATACAAAGACCAAGAACAATAATAATAAGATGAATTATAATAATAGTAATATTAATAATAAAAAACATAAGGAAATAATATGGTTAATTATCCCTTATGGAGTCCAAATCGAAACTAACTTAATTAAAGAAATTCTGAAAATAATTAAAATATCTTTTAAAAAGAATAAAGAGTATTCGAAAATATTCTCAAAAAACCCATCAGAGTGGGATATTCGACAACAAGAAACATTAGTAATATTATATCCTCTATAAACAACGTTAAATTAAATAAATTCTTTAATAACAATTTAACTAATATTAATAATAGTTACGGAAGAAATGTAACAAACAAAAAACATAACCTTATACTAAATAAATGTACATGTAAAGATAAATAAAAAGTTAGAAGTAATAATAATTGCAACCTAGATAATGTAATTTATAAATGTACTGTAAGCTCAAATAATAATAGTAATAATAGTGTGTGTGTGTGTGTGTGTGTGTGTGTGTGTGTTTGTGTGTTCTACCTGTTATGCTACTCTAGCATCAAATTTATATTCGAAAATAAAGGTAAGGAAAAATTCTTTTATGCTAGCTCATCTTGTTCTTGCTTCTTTTTTTTTGTATTCAAATCCTCCTTGTCAAAAAATTTTAATCACTTAGAATTCCAATGCAATAAATAAATACCTATTTCTTTATTACCCACAAGGGGCTAAACACAGAGGGGACAAACAAGGACAGACATAGGTATTAAGTCGATTACATCGACCTCAGTGCGTAACTGGTACTTAATTTATCGACCCTGAAAGGATGAAAGGCAAAGTCGACCTCGGCGGAATTCGAACTCACAACGTAACGCAGACGAAATACCGCTAAGCATTTCGCCCGGCGTGCTAACGTTTCTGCCAGTGATCTACTGCCACCTCGGTGTCCACATTCTATTTAGTATGGTGGAGATTACCCTCTCAAGGCGCCAGGTGTTAAAACACCTGCAAGTCATGGACAGGTGAGACAACTCGTCCCAAATCCCATTTAAGACTGATGGATGTCAATATTTTGCCATTTTTGTGATTTATCAACATCATACATGCAAACTGAATTGGAATTGAATAAACTACTAATCAATGACTTATGTGCAAATATCGGGAAAGCTATAGGCTGGTATGGCTTAGAAAATACATTGGCAATTAACAAGTACCTTAACCCCTTGGGGGTCGATGGGGTGCTTCAGCCATGCAGCATATAGGCATAGGAGTGGCTGTGTGGTAAGTAGCTTGCTTACCAACCACATGGTTCCGGGTTCAGTCCCACTGCGTAGCACCTTGGACAAGTGCCTTCTACTATAGCCTCGGGCCGACCAAAGCCTTGTGTGTGGATTTGGTAGGTGGAAACTGATAGAAGCCCGTCGTATATATGTATATGTATATATATGTATGTGTGTGTGTGTGTGTATGTTTGTGTGTCTGTAAAAGAGTAAAAGAGTATCTAGAGCAAAAACGCCTGGTGGAGTTTAACTCATCAGGTTAAACCCATTTCTACGTCTATGTGGACTAGAGCAATGTAAAACGAAGTGTTTTTCTCAAAAACACAACACACAGCCTAGTCCAGGGATCAAAATAGCTATCTTATGATCGTGAGTCCGACACCCTAACCACTTAGCCATCTGCTTCCATGGAAAATGGATACACAAGAATAAATTCAAATATAAATAGAAGCAATGCTAATGTAATAAACCTTACGGATCACACATACTTAATGTACATGATCCGTGTATTTGCTGGAAGGCTGCGATTTGGTATGATGGAGGTGACTCTCTTAAAGTATTGCGCGTTAAAGCACCTGAAAGTCATGGAGAAGCAAGACAACTCATTTCCAACGCCATTCAAGAGTATTCTTTTGGTATCATATCTGTGTTGAAATATACGGCCTATATTTCAATTAATTTTTTAAATAATAAAGTATTTACTAAAATAAGTTCGTCATTATTAATCTGGTGTTTGAAATAATAAATTAGCATTAAATTTTGATGGAAAATTTTCATTTCAATTACTCAAAAACAAGAGATTTGTATCATAGAATCGAAATCAGTCTTAGGCAAGTTGGTGGCATCAAAATGGTTAAACTTTTCCATGACATCCAAATTCACTGTCCTTTGTAAACTGCTGCTACATCACACCATTGCAGACCAATTATAGTCCATTGGCACCTTAGACATCTTAGAATTAAATGGGTTTTTTTTCCAAAGAATAAAGAGAAATTCTAAATTCAAATTAATTACATTCACCCACTTCCAAGCACCATTACTTAATTCAGTTCCTGGTCTTTTACTTTCTGTTTCCTCAGTTTTCATCAGTTTTCTGTCTCTTATCTACTCCCACCCCACAATTTCTGTTTGTGCTTTTTTCTTCTTGCTTATTTGCATCTTAATTTTTTTTGTTTGAAGTCTTTACAAATCTCTTTCTCTTCTTTTCCTTTTCTATTGGTGTCTTACTAACACTCAATTTGTTATCCTCTCTCACACTCTTCCTACTCTCCTCTAAGTGATTCTCCCTCTATCTCTTTCTTCTTTTTCTCTATTTCTCTCAATATATAGCTTTGTAAATATTTCTTTCTCTTTCTATCACTCTCGCCTCTCATTTTATTACTGTCGAGTCTTCTTCATCCCGTCTCTATCCATATAAATAAATAAGTAGATAAGAATATCTTGAAGAAAATTATCGTTGTTCCAAAACAATTCAAACAAATATATATATATACATTCATATACATACATGAATATTCACAGACAAATACATACAAATATACATGCATACATAGATACATATAAATACATATATATATACATACATACATACGTGTGTATATGTGTGCATGTATGCATACGTACATTTCGATAGAAAGATAAGCAAATGCATAGATAGATAGATAGATAGATACATTGATAGATATGTTTCTTTATTAGCCACACAGGGCTGCACACAGACAGGACAAAATTACAAGGTAGAGCTTTTATTTTGGGAGCAAAAGAAGGGGGTTTGGTTTTCGATCAAAAGGGATCGTAAATGGAAAGAAAGAGGACAAAAAAAGTGGGGATATAATACAATTTAAAAAAAAAGGGGGGATTTGATCAATAGGGATCGTTATCACAGAAATGTCAATATGAAGTGTAAAGGGGAGGACAGGTGAGGTTTACCCGTGGAAAGAAAAGCCTACAGAAAAGACCACGGTAACCTCGGTCAATGAAGTCACATGTTATATTTCTTTTTTTTTTGCAAATAAGCAACTCTCTGTATTAATTTTTACGGTTCATAGAATCATAGTCATCCTTGCTACATTCACCCATCTTTTTTTAAAACATTCACTAGACAAAACTTGCCTCTCTACATTGATAGATAGATAGATAGATAGATAGATAGATAGATAGATAGATAGATAGATAGATAGATAGATAGATAGATAGACAGGTTAACAAAGATTTAAAGAATATTATTAACAGAAACAAACAAACAACTTGGGGATTTATTTTGAATAGAAATATTTTCATATTGTGAATCAAACATTAACAACATCAACAACCACTAGTAGTAGTAGTAGTAGTAGTAGTAGTAGTAATAGTAGTAGTAGTATAGTAGTAGTAGTAGTAGTAGTAGTAGTAGTAGTAGTAGTAGTAGTAGTAGTAGTAGTAGAAAGAAAGTGTGACATAAACGGAGTCTTAAAAGCAAAATAAAGAATTATATGTTTGTAAAATAAAAAATCAAATATTAAAAAAGCCAACAAATATGAACTGAGAAAAAAAAATTGGTATCAATGCGTTTTATTGATTCTGAGAGATATAAGGCATAGGTAAGTGAGAGAGAGAGAGAGAGAGAGAGAGAGAGAGACAACAAAGGAGAGAGACAGAGTAACAGATACAGTACATAGGCAAGAGTGGGGGGCAGAAAGTGAGAAAAAGAGAGCAGGGGGTGAGAGAGTAAGGAGAAGAAGGGAGGGAAGAGTTAGGTTTCTCTACGGTTGTTTCACACCTTACATACTTTGTAATGCTTTAGTACAGTTGTTGGTACCAATGTCAGAGAGAATGTGATGGGGAGGGGAGAGTTTGGTGAGGATCTGAATAAGGAAAAAAGAAGGAGGGGTAGGAAAGGGGTGGAGGAAGTGAGAAAGAGAGGAGTGGGTGGGAAGAAAAGAACGAAACAAAGTTGTGGTGACGGTGCAATGTGTGTGTATACATACACATATAAATAAACACACACATATATATTATATATATATATTATATATATATTATATACTTATATTTGCTCGTAAATATACACGTATACATACATGCGTACGTATATATTTTTGTACATATGTATCTGCATATGCATATATATGTTATATATATATATATATATATTATATATATATATATAATACATATATATATATATACATATATATATGCATAAATATATATACATATAAATATTTATGTAACATGTTTTTATACATATAAATACATATAAATATGCATATATATACGTATGAGTGTGTGTGTATATGTATGTGTGTGTACATAAAGAGAAAAAGAGAAATAGGTGAGAGGACGTGTGAAATATACATATATATATATATATATATACATACATACATACACACACACACGTATATATATATATATAAGAATACACACACACACACACACACACACACACACACACACACATATATATATATATATACACACCACTAAAAAGAAAGTGAAGGAATGATAGTGATAGAATTAGGGAAAGAGTGAGAGATCATAAGAAAGGGAAAGAGCTAAAGTATGAGACAGCAATAAAGAAAGTGAAAAAAAACATAAAAAGAAGAAATGAAGGAGGGAAGATGTTTCCATTAGTTGTAGTGGTGGTTGGGGGGGGGTGAAGGAGAAGAAGTGCCTGCCAGAAAGGTGTGAAGCTGGAAAAAGGTGAGAGCATATTTTATTAAAAGTCAGTTCAGGCACCAAACAGAATGTAACCAACAAGAGAGGTGCCGAAGTTGTTTGATAAAGTTGCATATGATGTGAAGGTCGGGGGGCCAGGAGATGTGCGCGTGTTTTAGTGAGTGTACGTATTCGTGTACCTGTGTATTTGTGTGTGTGTGTGTGTGTGTGTGTATGTGTGTATAGTTGCTAAGTTGTTTTGTTGCGAAACAGTGGAGGTGATGAGGAGGCTGGATGAAGTGTGGGAAGAGAACTAAGACTACTTAGAGATGACAGAAAAGAGAAAGTAACTCTAAATAGACACAGTAAGAAAGATAAAGAAACAGATGGTAAGAGAGAGAGAGAGAGAGAGAGAGAGAGAGAGTGTGTGTGTGAGAGAGAGAAGGCAAGGAGAAGTAGGAAGAATATAAAGAAGTGCTAAAAGTGAGGAAGATGAGCAGAACAAAAGAAAACCAAAAATAATATATATTTACATACATAATATATATATATATATATATATATATATATATACATGCACATACCACTATATTTGTATATATATATATATATATATCATACATATATATATATATATAATATATATATATATATAATATATACATATTTATATATATGTATATATATGCAGATGGTGAGAAAAACGTTTGCGCTGCTGTTTTTTGCCTTTTCTTTTGTGGTATTGAAGAGAAAGATAATTGGTCTTATTTCAAGTTACCCCTTAATCATTCCATTGTATATAAGAATATATATATGTAAGTATACACACACATACAAGTGTTTATGCATGTATATAGGTGTAATATACATACATACTAACATACATACATATATATATATATGATGGAACCAGTGATATTTTTGTATGAATGATGAGCTAAACTGAAACAAAAAGAAAGGGAAAAAAAGACAAATAAAAAATATGTTTAAAAAAAAAAAACAACGTAACATCATAGAAATAAAAAAAGTAGAAGAATATAATTTAGTAGATTTTTATGTGCAGAATAAAAGACCAGTTTTCTTAATCAATTAAAGCGTTTCAGTATCGGCTGAAGTCAGGATAATCCAATAATGCAAAAATGGTAACGAATTAATAGAGTGAATGAAGAACAAGAAAAATACAAAGGTCACATCAATTTTCAATTAATTTCAATTAAGAATATCCTCTTACACTTCTTATTGCCTCTGCTTTCGCTTGTTTTTGTTGACGCAACTTTTCTTTTAATTTTTAGTTGTGCTTTGCATATAACAGCTGTTGTTGTTATTGTTGTTGTTGATGATGTTATTGTTGTTAAAGGTGCATGCGTTACTGTTACAACTGTTGTTGTTTTGTTTACATTGATGATCTTCATTAATTTTTGTTGTTGTTGTTGTTACTGTTGTTGTTGTTGTTGTTGTTGATTATGCTGTTGATAGTGGTGTATTTGTTGTTGTTACTGTTATTGTTTTTCTTGTTGTTGTTGTTGTTGTTGTTGTTGTTGCTTATGCTACAACTGCTGTTGTTAGCACCAGTAGTGTTGCTGTTGTTGTTATTGCTGTTGTTGTCAGTGGTGGAGTTTCTGTTTCAAATATTGTTGTTGCAGCTATCTTCTTTGTTATTGTTGATGGCATGCTGGTAGTGGTGGTGGTAGGGTGGTGGCTGTTGTTAAGACAGTAGTGGTGGTGGTGATGGTGGTGGTGGTAGTAGTAGTAGTAGTAGTAGTAGTAATGGTAGTGGTAGCAGTAGTAGTAGTAGTAGTAGTAGTGGTAGCAGTAGTAGTAGTAGTGGTGGTCGTAGTAGCAGCAGTAGTAGTAGTAGTAGTAGTAGTAGTAGTGGTGGTAGTGGTAGCGGTAGCAGTAGTAGTAGTAATAGTGGTGGTGGTGGTAGTAGTATTAGTAGCACTAGCAGCAGCAGTGGTAGCTGCATCAGCCACAGTAGCAGCAGTGGTAGCTGTTGTTGTTGAGACAGTAGTAGTAGTGGTAGTGGTAGCATTAGTAGTAGTAGTAGTGGTGGTGGTGATGGTGGTAGTAGTAGTAGTTGTTGTTGTTGTAGCAGCAGCAAGTAGCAGCAGCAGCACTAGCAGTAGCAGTAGCAGTAGTGGTAGCAGCAGCAGTGGTAGCCGCAGCAGCAGTGGTAGCCGCAGCAGCAACAGTTGTAGTAGTAGTAGTAGTAGTAGTAGTAGTAGTAGTAGTAGCAGCAGTGATGGTGATGGAGGTGTTGGTGGTGGTGGTGGTGATGGTGGTAGTACTATTGATGGTAGTGGAAGCGGTGTTGGTGGTAGTAGTAGTAGTGATAGTGGTGGAGGTAGGTGCTAGTGGTGATAGTTGTGGTGATGGTTGTGGTGGTGGTGGTAGTGGTGGTGATTGTACTGTCAGTGGTAATAATGCTGCTAGTACTTATATATGTTGTCTAGCTCCACTTAGATGGAGTACTGTAATCAATAGTATTCCATCCATCACCTCTCCCCTCTATCAAATGTATCCTTCAGCTAAAAGTGATTGAGTGCAATATGAAGGACTTTTGGTGCCTATTTCTACCAAGTCAAGCAACCACATCGAGAAACTCCCTTGTTAGTTCAGTATATTACCAAAATATCTGTTGTTGTTTTTATTATATATTGGTACCGCTGCTGTCCTCTCCTTCTTCTTCAAATCAGGACTCACGCCATTTGCCACAAAGAATAATCTCTAATTCGAGCCTACTCTAAGCTTCTAAGAGTGCGTGTGGAAACTTGAAGATCCACCCACCACACGCGATAGACTGGCAGTTGCATGGGTGCGAAAGCTACGTTGTTATCCTCATTCTGTAAATGGTGGCTTTTAACAGGTGGAGAGCTAAACCATCCTGGGGTACAGAGGATTCGCAATCTAGACTAGGGTCTGAAAGTTTACCACACCATAGTGGGTTACACCATGGTTCCTCTGCTTTGTGACAGAAGTAGGAAGAAAGAGTGAGAGAAAGTTGTGGTGAAAGAGTACAGCAGGGTTCACCCCCGCTGGAGCTTAGGTGTTTTTGCTCAATAAACACTCACAATGCCCGGTCTGGGAATCGAAACTGTATTCTTACGACCGCAAGTTCGCTGCCCTAACCACTGGGCCATTGTGTCTCCACTGCTGCTGTTGTTGCTGTTGTTTCTGCATTGCTACAGATTAACATGGATTAAGCTGTCCAATGAAATAAAGGTTATCCGATGAAAGACAAGGCATGATTCACAAATCCACTTTCCTGATTATGCTGTGTCTCCCACCTAGTTGAACACCAAACTGCACATGTCTATGTGCAGTGACGAACTGTTTAAAAATGCAATGCAACAACCTGAATATGCTGCACAGTCTCCTGTCTCTTCACTCTCCAATATACTTCTATATGCTCCAAGATTTCGATGGCAGCGTCAGTAGAGGTAAACAAGGAGGTAGGGGCCAGTTAAATTGTTATAGACACTACCCCTCTGTCATTTATGCAGGGACGCATGCAACAACAATATTTTAGGAGCTTATGAGATTAAGGATTTTATCATTAAGTTTGTGTGTTTCTTATAATTGTCTAACTTGTATGAGAACGACAGTTTTTTTTTCACCCCCAAATGTTTTTGTTGTTGTTCTCTGAAATATTCTAGATGATTCTAAGTGTTTAGAAATGTTTTTGTTTTGTTATTTTTTTCATAGAGTGATGGGGACTGTGATCTTTAACTCTTTTGTTACTAAATTTCTGTTGAAATATACTACCTTTGATTTAATTATTAAGTAATGAAGAAGGCGGTGAGCTGGCAGAAACGTTAGCACGCCGGGCGAAATGCGTAGCCGTATTTCGGCTGCCGTTACGTTCTGGGTTCAAATTCCGCCGAGGTCGACTTTGCCTTTCATCCTTTCAGGGACGATAAATTAAGTACCAGTTACGCACTGGGGTCGATGTAATCGACTTAATCCGTTTGTCTGTCCTTGTTTGTCCTCTTTGTGTTTAGCCCTTGTAGGTAGTAAAGAAATATATTAAGTAATGAAAAATTTAGTGAAATAATTTTATCATTATTAAGCTAGTGTTTGGAATAAATTATAAAATTTTAATGACTGATTTTAACTCAGATCACTTTAGGAATTAAGGAAACTATACTCATACACAGACTAGGGCCCCAAATTAACAACAACCTGGAGGTTGGTAGTTAATACATTATTTAGATGCGTATAGATTCATTTTTGATAATATGCTCATCTGTCCTTGTTTGTCCCCTCTGTGTTTAGCTCCTAGAGGGACTATATACATACACATCTCTCTCTCTCTCTCTCTCTCCTCTCTCTCTCTATATATATATATATATATATAGATATATATATATATATATATATATATATTATATCCATGCTTTATTGATAAAGCTGCAAAGACATCACAAAAACTGTTACTCAGAGTTTCACGTTCCTGTTCGTCGGACAGTTTTGGTTGAAAATGGAACAAAAAATAAGGTTGTTCCATTCTCAACCCAAACTGTCCAATGAACAGGGACGTGAAACTCTGAGTAACAGTTTTTGTGATGTCTTTGCAGCTTTATTGATAAAGCATATTACTCTACCTCTGGTATTCACGTACTATTTTTCCCACCTTGTTTCACATTTATGTGCTTAATCTAGTATATATACTCACATATATATGCATGTATATATATACTCTTTTACTCTTTACTCTTTTACTTGTTTCAGTCCTTTGACTGCGGCCATGCTGGAGCACAGCCTTTAGTCGAGCAAGTCGACCCCGGGACTTATTCTTTGTAAGCCCAGTACTTATTCTATCGGTCTCTTTTGCCGAACCGCTAATTGACGGGGACGTAAGCACACCAGCATCGGTTGTCAAGCAATGCTAGGGGGACAAACACGGACACACAAACACACACACATACATATATATATATATATATTCATATATACGACAGGCTTCTTTCAGTTTCCGTCTACCAAGTCCATTCACAAGGCATTGGTCAGCCCGGGGCTATAGCAGTAGACACTTGCCCAAGGTGCCATGCAGTGGGACTGAACCCGGAACCATGTGGTTAGTTAGCAAGCTACTTACCACAGAGCCACTCCTGTGCCTATATATGTGAATATATATATATATGTGTATATATATTTGTGAAGGTGCATGGCTCAGTGGTTAGAGCATCAAGCTTACGATCATAAGGTTGTGAGTTCGAATCCCGGGCCGGGCTGCGTGTAGTATTCTTGAGCAAGACACTTTATTTCACGTTGCTCCAGTTCACTCAGCTGTAGAAATGAGTTGTGGCATCACTGGTGTCAAGCTGTATCAACTTTTGCTTTTCCCTTGGCTAACATCGGTGGCATGGCGAGGGGAGGCTGGCATGCATGGGTGACTGCTGGTCTTTCATAAAAACACTAGGTTGTGCGTTCGCATGTGAGGCGACTTTCCGCCCAGACTTGAACACCAGAGGAGAACCTCTTAGGTGCACTCTAGGTCATTCATGACTGACGGAGTCGAAGGAGTGGCTGTGTGGTAAATAGCTTGCTTACCAACCACATGGTTCTTTTACCTTGGACAACACTTTGATGGTTTTGGGTCTGTTGTAAAACCTGTATAGGTGTGGGATTATCATCATAGCTTCTACTATAGCCTCAGGCCAACCAAAACCTTGTGAGTGGATTTGGCAGACGGAAAATGAAAGCCTGTCGTATATATGTATATATTATATATATATATATATATATATATATGATGATGATGATGATGATAATATATATATGTATGTATGTATGTGTGTATGTTTGTGTGTCTGTGTTTGTCCCCCCCCCAATATTGCTTGACAACCAATGCTGGTATGCTTACATCCCCGTACGTTAGCGGTTCAGCAAAGAGACTGATAGAATAATAGAATAAGTTCTAGGCTTACAAAGAATAAGTCCTGGGGTCAATTTGCTCGACTAAAGGCGGTGCTCCAGCATGGCCGCAGTCAAATGACTGAAGCAAATAAAAGAATAATAGAATAAAAGAATATATAAATATATGTGTGTGTGTGTGTGTGTGTGTGTGTGTGTATGTTTGTGTGTGTGTATGTTTGTGTGTGTGTGTGTATGTGTATATATATGTATATATCTTCCTCCTCAATTCCCTCCTTAACACACCACACTTCTGATTCTTCCAGTCACTCACCTCTTTGTCCTTTTTAATACATAAATATTCTCTATGCTCACTCTCCTTACTCTCTCCTTACTCTCTCTTTCATACTCTCTCACCTTACTCTCCCTTCCTCTCCACACTTTCCCCCTCTCTCTTTCCTTTCTCTACCTCCATCATTTTACTCTTCCGCTCTCCTTACTCTTCATTTTACTTACTCTCCTCTACATGCTCCCTTTGACATATACTCTCTCTCTTTCTCCCCTTCTCTCTCTCTCTTTCCATGACACATCAAGTTTCTATCCCTTCTCTCTTTTCTCACCCTCTCTCTCTCCCTTTTTCTCTCTCTCTGCCTCTCTCTCTCTCTCTTTCCATGTCACTTAAACTTTCTATTCCATTTGCTCATCTTCTCAAAAGCGTTGTCATTTTTTAATAAGTTTCCATCTTACACTCTCCACCATTTCCTCCTCCCCACTCTCTTTCTCTCTCTCTCTCTCTCTCTCTCTCCTTGTCTCTCACTCTTCCTCTCTCTCTCTCCTTGACTCTCACTCTTCCTCTCTCTCTCTCGCCCACTCTTTCATGATTCTCCTTTCGATGCCAGCTAAGTGGAGGAGAGCCATATTCTACACATACAGTTCCAGGCTATTATTGACATTTTCTAAACACTTCGTCTTAGAAAATGTTTCATCTTTTGCTACTTCTGAACGATTCTTGACTTCCCGCCTACCCACCTGTCACCATCACCACCACCACCACCACCACCACCGTCACCACCACCACCACCACCACCACCACTGCTATCACCACTACCACCACTGTCACCATTGTCACCAATATCCAAACCATCATTGTCACAATGTCTTCCACCACCACCACCACCACTACCATCACCATCACCACCACCACCACCATCACTGTCATCACCACTACCACTACCACCGTCGCCAATATCCAAACCATCATTGTCACA
>NC_043009.1:42546796-42559296 GCF_006345805.1 Octopus sinensis
CAAGACCAGGAAAGGTGGATAAGTCAATTACATCAACCCCAGTGTTCAACTGGTTGATATTTCTTTATCGCCCAAAGGGGGCTAAACATAGAGGGGACAAACAAAGGCAGACAAAGGGATTAAGTCGATTACATCGACCCCTATGTGTAACTGGTACTTATTTTATCAACACTGAAAGGATGAAAGACAAAGTCGACCTCGGCGGAATTTGAACTCAGAACGAAAACCGGTAGACGAGATACCTTTTCTACTCTAGGCACAAGGCCCAAAATATTTTGGAGAGAGGACCAGTCGATTAGATCGACCCAGTACGCAACTGGTACTTAATTTATTGGCCCTGAAAGGATGAAACGCAAAGTCGACCTCGGCTGAATTTGAACCCAGAATGTAATGACAAACGAAGTACTGCTAAGCGTTTCGCCCAGCATGCTAACCCTTCAACTGGTTCTTATTTTATCAACCCCAAAAGAATGAAAAGGCAAAATCGGCTTCATCAAAATTTGAACTCAGAACATAAAGAAGCAAAATTCTTAACAGCATTTTGCCTCATGCTGACAATTCCATCCGTTCAATGCCTCACTAGAGAAAAGAATACTGGTTTGAAAATTTCACACAAGATCAGCAATTTAGGGCAAGAGACCAAGTCGATTAAAGCAACCCCAGTGCTCAAGCGGGTACTTATCTTATCGACCTCGAAAGGATGAAAGGCAAAGTCGATCCTGACAGCATTTGAACACGGAATATAAAGACAGACTAAATGTTGTTAAGCATTTTGCCGGAAGGGCGATGGTTCTGCCAGTTCACCGCCTTAAATACAAAAATGTATTATTAAAATTTTTTAAAAACTGATAAAAAATATAACCTGTGGAAGCACTCTGCATAATGCCTGCACATAAAACCAGGTGGTGGGAGGGTTTCGAAAGAGAAGAGATGCTCATTTATACATAAGGGTGAAGCTGTTCCAAATCCAAATGTGTTTGGTCCATTATGTCTCCCCAGAGTGATATTAGAAAAGGGATAGATGTATCCAAAGGCACTCCTGGTATTACCTCAGTATGTATGGTTCTTGTTATAAGCTATACAGTAGTGGGTAATTTAAAAGGTAAAACCGTGATTTAATATATATATTTAAAAAATGATAAGAAATTGAGCAATAATAACAGTTTGTAAATCATTGGCGTTTTAAAGTCATCGTTATTAAATGACTTTAAAACACCAATGATCTACTTCTAACTGTTATTAGTGCTCCATTTCTTATCGTTTTATATATATATATCTTAATTAGCCCTATTCACGATATCATAAGTACTATTCTTTTTCTAGACGTATTGGTAATTCCAGTTTTATTTTAGTACTAGCTTCATTTCACTACTATTTACACACCTTGGTTCCCTTTGTATAGAAATAATCCATAAATATTTCCTTAGATCACTGATAGTTCATTCCTTTACCAATCGACTTCAAGCTCCAGGTTTGCAAGACTCTAACTTATTGAGCCTTCTGGCCTCATCTCGAGGCCCAGTTCTTTCCTCTTTACTCCACCCTTCGTTTATTTTATTACATGCACTTATATTCACTCTATGTGCTATGAAGACGACGAATATTATTTTCGGAATTTCTTTCGGAAGCACCGACTCACATTGGGGGCGGAAACGGCTGTAAGAAATGTTATGTCACGTTTTGTATTAAAAAGTAATCGACTGATGTTGGTCAATTTGTTTCTTTGTTAAAAGTTTTCTCCATTTTCTGATGATATATATATATATAGTTGCAGGCGTGGCTGTGTGGAAAGAAGCTTGCTTTACAATCTCATGGTTTCGGGTTCAGTCCCACTGTGCGACATCTTGGGTAAGTGTCTTCTACTGTATCCTCAGCCGACCAAAACCTTGTGTGTGGATATGGTAGATGGAAACTGAAAGAAGCCTGTCGTATATATATATATATATATAGTATTTATTTATATATTTATGTGTGTGTCTTTGTTTCTGTGTTTGGTCCCTCCCACCATCACTTGACATCCGATGTTGGTATGTTTATATCTCTATAACTTAGCAGTTTGTTAAAAAGAGACTGATACAATAAGTACTAGGCTTACAAAGAATAATCCCTGGAGTCGATTTCTACGACTAAAATACGCCTTAAGGTGTTGGTACTCCAGCATGGTTACAGTTAAATGACTGAAACAAGTAGAAGAATAAAAGAATAAAGGACTATACAGAGGTTGAATAAAATAATGGAATTACCTAGCATCATAGCATCATAATTTTGAAATATCTATAAAACCATCAAAAGCTTGTTTATTTTTGTTTTTTTTAATTTATTATTAGTGTTGCTTAATATGTTTTGCTAAAATTGCTGTTTCTTTTCAGATATCATCAGAAAAGGTAATTAAATTCATTAAAATGACAGATCTATCAAAATTTCAAAGAGGTCAATTTGTTGGTGCTCGAATGTCAGGCACTAGCGTAATGAAAACAGCTGAAATGTTTGGTATATCAAGTACGGTCTCGAAAGTAATGACAGCCTTTGAGAAAGAGGGAAACACCTCCTCACCCAAACAAAACTCCGGAAGAAAACCAAAACTTTCAGATAGGGACCATCGGACTCTTACGCGAATTGTTAGAAAGGATCACAAAAGTACAGCTCTTAAAATTACTGCAGAACTTAATGACCACCTCGAGAATCCAGTTTCCACAAAAACTGTTCACCAGGAGCCATACAAAGCTTGATTTCACAGAAAGGCTGCAATCAGAAAACCACTGTTTTCAAAAACAAACATTGCAAAGCGTTTAGATTGGAGTAAAACCAACAGAATTGGTCCCTAGAGAAGTGGGAGGATGTTATTTTCTCGCACGGGTCTTCTTTTACCTTATTTCCAACCACCGGCCAAGTATACGTATGGAGACAGCCAAAAGAAGCATTTGTCCCAGACTGCCTTCTTCCGACTGTTAAACATGGAGGAGGATTTGTGATGATCTGGGGAGCTGCATCTTGGAATCTGCCAGCCCAATGGTTTCCCTTCGTGGCAGAATTAATCATCAAGACTATTTAAGCATTTTATCTGATCAAATTCATCCAATGATTGCAGGAATGTTTCTGGAGGGAAACGCAATTTTTCAGGATGATAATGCATCAATTTACACAGCTAAAGTTGTTACTGAATGGCACGAGGAACATTTTAGTGAAGTTGAACCTCTTATCTGGCCACCACAGTCCCCAGATCTCAATATTATTGAACATTTATGGTGCATTTTAGAAAATCAAGTAAGGAGTCGATATCCTCTACCATCATCACTACATGACTGGAGATTGTTTTAGCTGAAGAATGGACAAAAATTCCTTTGGAAACAATTCAAACTTTGTACGAGTCCATACCTCATAGAATTCACGCTGTAATTACTGCCAAAGGCAGTCCTAATCCATATTAAAATAAAATTTGTTTGAAATTTTAAGGTGTTTCTATTATTTTGTCCAACCCCTGTATATACTGTGAATTGGTTTGCAGACATTGGAACTTGGCACAGTTCTGTGGCTTTGTCAGTTCTTCTCAAACCATCTAACCCATGCCAGTATGGAAAATAGATGTTAAATGATGATGATGATGATGGTGATGATGATGATGATGATAATGATGATGATGATATATACATGGTGTGGGCTTAATACCAATGGCAGATGTTTGAGCAACCAAGGCATATAAGTTTGTTTTAATGATGGATTGCACCTCATCAGTTGCCAAGCCTTCAGTTAGGTCATAGTAGTTTCGCTGTAACATAGTATGTTCACATCCCAGTAACTTAGCAGTTCAACAAAAGAGACCAACAGACTATGTAATAGTTTTAAGTACAAGGCTTAAAACTATTACTACTGTGGTTTATTCATTGGACTAAAAACCATCTTCGAGGCAGTACCCCAGCATGCCGCCCCCTCAAAATAAGGGTAGAGGAGCATCGCAAATCTGTGACACTAGGAGATATTGATAAATCGGGTATAGCTGATCATGTATGGAAAAACAGAGACCACCTCCCCCTGTGAGACGTAGTTAAAATAATAGACGGAGATGACCACTAGAAAGTACGAAAACTAAAAGAAGCAAGACATATGCTAGGACACAACAACCTCCTAAGCAGACCGAATGCAGATATAAGTAGTATATGGGAACCGGTATTAAGGAAGGATATGAAAATAATAATAATAATAATAGCCCTAGGAGTCGGGAAGACACTCGGCAAGAAATGGAAGTAAATTTGAAAGAAGAAGAAAAAAGATAACAATAATAATAATAATAATAACAACAACAACAACAACAACAATATCGAAAAATAGTAATGAGAACCCAGGTTCGAAATTTCCCCAAGATACCTGAAGAAGGCTGGAGGGTATATCAACCGAAACGTTGTGTTAACAACAAACAAGATGAGGACAAATATCCGTCAAATGTAAATAATGTAAATATTGTACATAATTCCTCATCTCTTGAATATAGAACTGAAAAGATAAGGTATCAAGCTGGCAAAATTGTTAGCGGAAGTGCTTAAAAGCTTTTCATCCCTTTTTATGTTCTGAATTCAAATTCCACTGAGGTTGACTTTGCCGTCGATCCTTTTAGAGTTGATAAAATAGGTACCAGTTGTATACTTGAGTTGATGTAATCAATTCACACCTCACTCCAAAGTTTGCTGGTCTTGATCTAAAATTGGAAGCCAATATTAATTTTAATATAGGGCTAATGCATAGGAACTTCTGATGAGAAATTGTCACTTAACACAGTTAATCAGATCATCAAATAAAATCCATTTTAAAATATGTTGTTTATTTCAGAGCAGAAAGAACAATACAGGAGGTTTTTGGTGCAATTTCTGAAAATGGCAAAAAGTAAGGGAAAGAGGAGAACAAACACTCCTCATGGATTATTACCAAGCTGAAAACATAGTGTGAAATTGCAGAACTAAGGAAGAGGGGCAGATGGGAATGTTGCATTGAGGAATGGTTTAACCATTTCGTTATATCTCTTTTGAAATGCATTGACTTTGTTTCAATTAAATTTGCACTCCGCCGGTTATGAAGATGCGGGTTCCACTTGATCTGATCAATGGAACAACCTGCTCGTGAATTAATATGCCAATAGCTGAGTGCTCCACAGAAATGCGTACCCATAATGTATTTCCTAGGAAGATTCAGGGAGACACAGAATGTGACATGGCTGGCCCTTTCAAATACAGTTACTACTCATTTTTGCCAGTTGAGTGGACTGGAGCAACGTAAAATAAAGTGTCTTGCTTAAGGACACAATGCACCACTGGAAATCGAACTCACAACCTTACAATCATGAGCTGATTACCCTAACCACTAAGCCACATGGAAAATAATGGAGAATTTGTATTATTAAGTTGATGTAATGTTTGGAAGAAATAAACAAATTTTGATGTAAAGTTACACAGGAGATACTACACTGTTGTTTTATGTTAAATTACTTGAAAACAAGGAATTTGTACCACAGAATTAGGGACGATCTCAGGTAGGTTGGTATCAAACGGGTTAAGCATATTAGTTAAGGGTAGAAACAGTCCATCTGACGGGTTTCCGTTGAGTAGTTAACTTAGGAAAGATGATAGCAATGTAATTCGATCAATAATTTTCATGTACTTAAAAGAAAGATGGCTGATATCTAAACAAAAAATACCCTTATTCCTTTATCAGATTCACAGAAATGGAATGTTTTTGATGAAGCATCCTTTTTAGCTTTGATAAATGTGCCAATACATACATACATACATACATACATACATACATACATACATACATACATACATACATACATACACATGTGTGTGTGTGCATGCATATCAAATTTTAAGATATGTGTATTATGTCATTTTATTTCTCTTATGTGTATGATATAAAAGAATATGTTTACGTGTGTGTATATATATATATATATATATATGCACACACACATATGTATATACACAATATGATTATATGATTTGTACGTTATCCAAATGATATAATATATATCATCTGGATATATTTATCATTTTATCCTTTTTAAATATAGTCAACATGTAGTATCATTTTCTCTAAACATTACATTCTTCATTCTTATCAAATATCCGGCTTATATCAAATTTACCTATAGACATACACATATACACACACACATATCATACACATACACTCACATACAAATATTTACAAACGTACATACATACTGACAAATATATGCATGCACCAAAATAAACACATATAGTTCATATAGACGTTAATTTAAGATGGCTTCCTGCTAATATCCAAAAATTTGGACAGCTATTTTCAACAGAATTTTGCCATAGATCTTGTACCAAAATATAAGACGGCACTGTGACAGAGGATGTCTCACTTTACTAGTGTTTTGCCTGTTGTCTCACAAAAAGACATTAAAATGTTACTCTAGGTCTGCAAATTGAACTTAGCTCTGCTTTTCTGTTCATTATTGGTGCAGCAGTTTCAAAATAAGATACTTCTCCGTCAAACGTAAATTGCACTATTTTTGACATATATTGTATGGTGTACTTCTGTCCAAGATACAATATGCAATGTGCTTCAACAGTGTAGTATCTCCTGTGTAACAGTGTTTGAGAAAACCTTATGTACTAGTATAACCTGGTATTAAATGTGTTTTCATTTATGTTGATGCAATATACACAACTACAATCCTTTTCGTCAATCATTTAAACACTGGTTTTACAGGAGACATAAATTTGTGTTTACACCAACTTCATTCACCTTTTCTAGATTGTGATATTAAAACAGCTTCTAAGATGGCAAGCTGGCAGAATAGTTAACATGCCAAGCAAAATACTTAGCAGGATTTCCTCCATCTTTATGTTCTGGGTTCAAATTCTACCAAGCTCAACTTTGCCTTTCATCCTTTCAGAGTCGATAAGATAAGTACTAATCAAACACTGGGTTGATGTAATTGACTAACCCCTGACTCAAAATTTCTGACCTTGTGCCTACAGTACTAGTGTTGATGCAAATGATTTGTCCCCTCCCTTGAAATTACTGATCATCTGCCAAAAATTGGAGACCGATATTATGAAAGCTTATTATTTCATTTCAAAGACGAATTTGTAGCATAACTAATTTTATTGTGTGGGATGTGTAATCTACAACGAGTGTTTATGGAAGTGATTATTGATTAAGGAGTTAGTTACACTGGCCACAGCTTTTCTTGCTCTATGGTGGGTTGAACCAAATCATATATCTATGTCTTACAGAAGAATAGTTACTGTTTCCAATAAGTTATATACTGTCAAATCTTTGAAGAGGTTATGCATGAAATCTTACTTGTAATTAAGCCAGTAATTGTATAAGGTTACTTCATTGAATTATGGCACGATTATTTGCAAATAACTGTAGGCATTTTCTTAATAACATTTGTTGTATAGGTGGCATCCAGGCATGTATATATATACATAGATACAAACATACATACATACATACATACATGCATACATACATACATACATACATACATATATATATATATTATATATATATATATATATATATAATATACATATACATATACATATACATGTGTGTATATATATATATGTATATATATATATATGTATATATATATATGGTAAATGAAAGACAGGAGATGAAATATATGAGAATTTATTGTTAAACATGACAATTGTTTCAACACATCTAACGTCTTCACCATATTCACCAGACCTTGCACCAACTGGTTATCATGTTTTCCTGGCATTAGACAACTTTTTGCAAGGAAAAAAACTTCAAATCTGAAGATGAAAAAACAGTCTTACGTGATTTCTTATGCACTAAGTTTGACAGTCGTTAACTCTAATGTTTTATCCTGACAATTCTTTGTTTTATTATATTGAAGAGTTAAATCATCACTTTTCGAAATGCAATTCATGATGTCTGATTATATTGTGAGTTTTCTCTTGCAAATCAATTTTAGTGAACCCTTGAATAGATAAAAAAAACTCATGTTGTTTATGAATATGAGTTCTGTCATGGAACCAATGCATCCCAGACAGCTCAAAACATCAATAAGGTGTTTGGTGAAGATGTGGCGAATGAGCGCACTGTATGTCGATGATTTGAGAAGTTCTGGTCTGGTGACTTTACTCTTGAAAAATCAGCCTCATAATAGACCTGAGACCAAGTTAGATAATGATGAGCTGGAAACTGTTGTGGTAGTGGATACATCTCAGAAAGGTTTGATGTTTCGATTCCAACTGTATCGAACCATCTGAAACAAATCGGCAAGGTAAAGAATCTGTACAAGTAGATACCACATGAACTGAACAAGCATCAAATAACACGTAATCTGGATACTTTTTGTTCTTTGCTGTCACAGTATAAAAGTGAACCATTTTTGCATTGTATTGTTATGTGTGATGAAAAATGGATTCTTTTCAACAATAGCAAGCATTTTGCATGGTGGTTGGATAGAGACGAAATGACAAAACTCAATCCAAAAAAGTGTATTCACCAAAAAAAGCTAATGGCGTCTGTTTGGTGGTCCAGTGCTGATATCATCCACTACAGCTTCATGAGACCTGGTAAGTCAATTACAGTGGATGTATACATGGGATGATGAGTGAACTTGCAATTAAACAATCGAGATTGGTCAATAGAGACTGGCCAATTCTCTTGTAAGACAATGCTCAACTATGTGTTGCACAAAGAATGCTATTCAAATCACAGGAACTGAATTTGGAAGTACTCTGTCATCCACCATATTCACCAGACCTTGCACCAACTGACTATCACGTTTTCCAGGCATTAGACAACTTTTTGCAAGGAAAAAAACTTCAAATCTGAAGAAGATTCAAAAACAACCTTTCGTGGTTTCATCACCTCTTGCTCTCCAGAATTCTTCACTACTAGTATAAATAAGCTACCGATAAAATGGCAAAATTGTGTTGATAATTTAGGTGCATACTTTAATTACCTGCATTACTTTTTGTTGCGATAAAGTAAAATAAACTTTTATTTCAAAATCAGACATTACATTCTTAACGACCTGATATATATGCAGCAAGGATATATAATGTTGAATCTAATTCTCTGATTCTTTCTCACTAATACTATAATTACTATGTTTTGATACCAAAACAGTGGGGATAAGTTTGTAAAGCATCATTTTCCTTACTTTATTTCATGCATATTGTTTTATGATGGTATTATACAAACTGGTTATACTGGTTTTAAATTTTGGCACAAAGCCAGCAATTTTGAGAGAAAGTCCAAGTCAATTACATCAACTGCAGTGGTTAATTGGTACCTATTTCATTGACCCCACAAGGATGAAAGGCAAAGTTGACCTCGGTGGAATTTGAACTCAGAACATAAAGACGGACGAAATGAGGCTAAACATTTTTGACCACTGAAGCAATGCTTCTGCCAGATTGCAGCTTTACTAGTCGTATTAAAACTTAAAAACTTAAAATTAACACTTAAAACAACTCCTACTTTAAAATATAACCATAAATGTCTATAAATGTACGTAAGTAATGCTTTGATTAAATAAATTTAATTAATTATAATCATTTTATTTAATCCTCAAATTAGTCAAGCTATTCATCTGCCTCTTCATAGCACTTCGAAACTAATCAAAAACTGTCAGTATTTCAATATCATCACAGCCATCCCCCTTCTCACATATAACTTATGAAACTCTCCCTAAGCTGGCATATGGTAAACTACTTTAGAGATCTTTCATATGTGTATATATGTGTGTGTGTGTACATATATGTATACTTATTTATGTATATCTCATTCTTTGATTGCGATGTATGAATTACAACACACTTCAGACCCCATGCAGAGTAATTTGCTTAATGCTCCAAACTTCCGCATATCACTGCATTTATGGCTGAAAGATGGAAATTATTGAGACATTTGATGAAAACAGAAAAAAAAACAGAGAAAAATGAATAAAAATAATAATAATAATCTGATATGCATAGTTACTAATTTATGTAACATTGATATATAAAATTGCAATATGAAAGAACTTCCATATTTTAAATTTAGTATAAATCTTTTCTGAAGATATATTTAGAATACATAAAATAAACTCATTGCTAAGCATATATTTAGATAAAAAAGGAAAACAACTAACAGATATATATACATACAAATACACCTATGCACTCAGATTTATTTGTATATAAGTTCATATATATATATACACACACACATTATATATATATACGTATTTATATATCTGTATATATATTTGTGTACATATGTATATATGTATATATATGTATATATGTGTATATATATTTATATGTCTGTCTGTCTATCTATCTATCTATCAACACAATCCCTATTGATCGTTTTTTTTTCTTTCCTTTTTAAGATCCCTTTTGATCGAAAACCTAACCCACTTCTTTTTTTCTCCCCAAAAAGAAAAGCTATAATTTGTAATTTGTCCCGTCTGTGTTCAGCCCCGTGTGGCTAATAAAGAAACATATTTATCTATCTCTATCTATCTATCTATCTATCTATCTATCTATCTATCTATCTATCTATCTATATCAACAATATTGAAGACACATATACAAAGTATGTGTTTTGCCAGTTCATGGCGAGACTGTGATTATAGGTGTAAGAGAATATGTTCTCATCATTTCCCTTGATGCTAAAACACCTGGAAGACATGTTTACAAATGCATATAGATAGCTATATACATATATAAACTACATTTTAATCAGAGCTTATTATACTGTGTTCATATATTTATATACCTTTATGTATCAAATCCAATAATGCATGCATGCATGCACACACACTCCCACACACAAACATTTACATATATATGAATATATGTATATGGGCACAGGAGTGGCTGTGTGGTAAGTAGCTTGCTTACAAACCACATAGTTCTGTGTTAGGTCCCAATGAGTGGCACCTTGGACAAGTGTCTTGTCAGTGGATTTGGTAGACAGAAAACTGAAAGAAGCCTATCGTATATATGTGAATGTGTATGTGTGTGTATGTTTATGTGTCTGTGTTTGTCCCCCACCATTGCTTGACAACCGACAGAATAAGTACTAGGCTTACAAAGAATAAGTCATGGGGTCAATTAGATTGACTTAAGGCAGTACTCCAGCATGGCCATAGTCAAATGACTGAAACAAGTAAAAGAATATGTGTGTGTGAGTATATATATACGCACACACATATTTATATCAATGTGTATATGTATATGCATATTATATATGCCTTTATATTGTGTTTGATATACAGATGTTATGCGTATTTCTTGAAACTGTATATAATCATTTATAAATTAGATATAAAAACTGAAATTATGCATATCAAATGGTATTTAAATTCAATAATAGGGAATGAATATATACAATTATCCTATCAATATTTGCATATATTATAATATATTATATGTTTATATACATACAATCAGGTTACATACATACATCTATAAAGATATATATGTATGTATATATATTTAACCCTTTAGCATTCAGATTATTCTGTAAAATGTAAAGCTTATGTATTCACACCATGTAAAATTAATCCTGCATCATTTCATGACTGAGATTTCAATGATGTGATTGTTTATTTTTAAAATGACACAATGAGGTAGCTATGAATGACCATATCTGACTAGTTTGAACATAAAATAGGTAAAATATTTTGGCCGGATATGGCCGGTTTAAACACTAAAGGGATATATGTATATATATAATATATATATATATATATATATATATAGTTATCATGTAAGCACTTTAAATTTCTTTTAAAACATTTTATTACATTTAAATTTCCATCTTACAAACTGAAATGGGAGCTTGACAAAATTAACTCAATTAGCATCGAATAATGGTTTCATATTCCTTTTATAATTAAGATCTAAACTGTTAATATATGAATGCGAAAGAGATAGCTGAATAACTGTAAACCTACTTTTGGGCCACCCTGAATACAAGCACACACACATACACACCCACACACACACACACATATATACATGCATCTGTTTACAATGATATGCTGCATGTTTCAACTTAAATCTTTACCTTTCTTTGCATACAATTATATTTTTGTGTATGCAAGTATGTGTATAAAAAAGATAATGGTAATACACAGTGTGTATACAATCACACGAGGTAGAATAAATTAATAAGAGAAAAGAAATCTTTCCTAACTGGGTAAATTAAGTACATCGCGTTCTTATTATTGTAGTTTTTGTCATGTTCTTTTTTTTTAAATTGTTTTTTCTTTTTTTATTGATGAAATCTTTTTCCTTCAGTTGTCATCAAATAGTTTCTCTCATTTTTTTTTTGTTAGAATTTTATTTTAAAATTTAAGTGAAATAGAATTGCAAAAATATAATTTCAAAATAAAATTCTCACACCTCTTGTATATTCTTTTCCTTTTTGTTGTTTTCCTGTATATAAATGTACGATTTGTATCATATGTGTGTGTGTGTGTGTTTGTATGT
>NC_043009.1:42561796-42569296 GCF_006345805.1 Octopus sinensis
AACAAATTGAATATCCAGTCTAGAAAAAGTGCCATGCAGTGCACTAAATATAAAGTATCAAAATTTTAAACACAGACATTATTATATTGAAAGCACTTCAATGAAATTTCCAATTAGAACCAGATGTTTATGCATCAGTTTATGCATAAAATATGTATATACACACACATGCACACACACACACACACACGTATATATATATGTGTGTCTGTGTGTGTGTGTGTGCATATATATATATATATATGTATACAAGGATATGTTGTAAGAAAGCTTGCTTTGCAACCATGTAGTTTTGGGTGCAGTCTCACTGCACAGCATCTTGGGCAAGTGCATTTGCCGGAATTTACCGGAATTTGCCGAGATTTACCGGAAATTGAAGGAATTTGCCGAAGACTACCGGAATTTTTCACAAAGATTGCCGGAGATTACTGGAGTTTACCAGAGATAGCAGGAGATTGACCCCAAAATTTTGAAAACTTTTTAGGGAATATTTTGAAAACTTTTTGGGAAAATTTCAAAAATTTTTGGGAAAATTTTCAAAAATTTTGGGGAATAATTTTCAAAAATTTTTGAGAAAAATTCTCAAAAACTTTTGGGATAAATTCTGAAAAATTTTTGGGAAAAATTTTCAAAAAGTTTTAGGAAAAATTTTGAAAAAGTTTTGGGAGAAATTTTGAAAAATCTTTGGGAGAAATTTTGAAAAATTTTTGGGAAAAATTTTGAAAATTTTTGATGAAAAGTTTTCGAAAGTTTTTGGTGAAAATTTTGAAAAATTTTGGGGAAAATTTTCAAAAATTTTTGGGGAAAAAATTCCAAAAACATTTGGGAAAAATTTTCAAAACTTTTTGATGA
This sequence comes from Octopus sinensis, assembly GCF_006345805.1. Lineage (NCBI taxonomy): Eukaryota > Metazoa > Mollusca > Cephalopoda > Octopoda > Octopodidae > Octopus > Octopus sinensis. The sequence goes on from NC_043009.1 coordinate 42,562,649, forward strand.
AAAATTTTCAAAAATTTTTGTGGAAAAATCTTCAAAACTTCATGGTGAAAATTTTCAAAAATTTTTAGGCAAAATTTTCAAAAATTGTTGAGAAAAATTTCAAAAACTTTTGAGGGAAATATTCAAAAATGTTTGGGAAAGATTTTCAAAAATTTTTGAGAACAATTTTCAATAATTTTGGGGTAAAAAATTTCAAATATTTTTGGGGAAAATTTTCAAAAACTTTAGGGGAAAAAATTTCAAAAATTATTGGGGAAAATTTTCAAAAAATTTTCTAAAAATGTTTTAGGAAATTTTCAAAAATTTTTGCGAAAAGTTTTTGAGGAAAATTTTCAAAAACTTTTGGGGAAAATTTTCAAAAAACTTTTGGGAAAATTTTGAAAAATTTTGGGGAAAAATTTTCCAAAACATTTTGTAAAAATGATTGCCGGAGATTCTCGGAAATTGCCGGAATTTGCCGGAGATTGCCGGACATTGCCGCAGTTTTCCGAAAATTGCCGGAGCTTGTTGGAATTTACCGGAATTTGCCGGAATTTACCAGAATTCAACGGAATTTACCGGAGTTTGCCGGAATTTGGCGGACATACCGGAATATGCTGGAAATTGCCGGAAATTGCCGGAGATTGCCGGAGATTACCGGAGTTTATCGGAGATTGCCGGAGTTTGTCGGAATTTGCCGAAGATTACCGGAATTTGCCGGAATTTGCCGGAGATCACCGGAATTTGACAGTATTTGCCGGAGATTACTGGAGATTGCCGGAGATTACCGAAGTTTGCCGGAGATTACCGGAAATATTCGGAGTTTGCCGGAATTTGCCGGAGGTTACCGGAGATTACCGGAGATTGCCGGAGAATGCCGGGGTTTGCCGGAGATTGCCGGAATTTGTCGGAGATTCTGGAGTTTGCCGGAGATACCCGGAGTTTGCCGGAGATTACCGGAGTTTGGGGAAGACTTTCAAAAATTTTTAGGGAAAATGCCCATGCACAAACACGCAGAACTCATATATATATAGATAGGTAGATAGTTAGCTACATTGATAGATAGATAGATAGATAGATAGATAGACAGACAGACAGATAGATAGATATATAGGTAGATAGATAGATTGATTGATTGAAAAAGGTGTGTATGTATATTTCTGCTTTTGTTGTCCCCACATACCCTTGACAATGTATGTATCTGTAATTTAGTGGTTCAGCAAACGAAACCACTAGAATAAGTACCAAACTTGTAAAAAATTATAAAGTACTAGGATCGTTTTATTGGAAATGCTTCAGAGCAGAGCTCCAGCATGGTAATAGTCCTATGACTGAAAGAAATAAAAGATAGAAAAAATATCTTTGAATTGTTCCAACACATACTACATTTATATTAAATTTATTTCACAGTCTCTGTTGAACTTTTTCATCCTTTGAAGTTGATTTAAAATATTAATTTTCTTTTGCAGAGAAATCAACATTTTTAATATTTGAAAGATGATTTAGCCTGTTTAAAGATAATATTATCTAAAGAATATGCACCAGTTTTGGGTGCTTCACTATTGAAGACATGTTATGAAAACCAAAAGAGTCATGTCTCTGTATGTATAAAGTAAAAGAAATATAAAACTTCAACCAAAATCAAAGCCATAATAAAGAGAAAATCTGCAAACTGGGTACCACATAAACAGATAGAAACCATTTTATGTGCATATCTATAGGCGTAGGAGTGCCTGTGTGGTAAATAGCTTGTGTAAGTACTACATGGTTCCGGGTTCAGTCCCACTGCGTGGAACCTTGGGCAAGTGTCTTATACGATAGCCTCAGGCCAACCAAAGCCTTGTGAGTGAATTTGGTAGACAGAAACTGAAAGAAGCCCATCGTATGTATATATATATATATATATATATATATATATATCTTTGTATGTGTGTGTGTATATATGTTTGTGTGTCTGTATTTGTCACGCCAACATCGCTTGATAACTGATGGTGGTGTGTTTACGACCCCGTAACTTATCGGTTCGGCGAAAGAGACCGATAGGCTAAGTACTAGGCTTACAAAGAATAAGTCCTGGGGTTGATGTGCTTGATTAAATGCGGTGCTCCAGCATGGCCACAGTCAAATGACTGAAGCAAGTAAAAGAGTAAAAAATTATATATATATATATATTTATATATATATATATATATACATTCAAAATGTGACCGCGTGTGTACCGTTGGCGATTTTTTCCTCGGTCTTCCCTTCTTTGGATCTTTCCTTTTCCTATGTTTCTGATGAAGAGTTCTGGTCGAAACGTTAAACCCTCTTTCTTTCCTTCTTTCCTGAGCATCCAATAATACTATACTTGTTCCACGTCCTCGCGTTGTTGTGTTTTCTCTTTGTGTTTTCATGTTTGGATTAACTTTATATATATATATATATATATATATACATATGCATGTGTGTGTGTATTTATATGTAGATATATATATATAGAAAGAATGAACCTGTGTCCACTTCAAGCACTACTTACTGGAGAATTGGATCTCCCTGTTTGCTAGTTAGACCACTTCAGGTCTATCAGAGTGGTTCTTCCTCTGGTTTAGTGGAAATAACACGTCTTCATTAACGTTTCATTGTTAAGATGTTTTTCTCGTTTTCCAAACGTTCTCTCACATCTGTATGTAGAAATTAAAATTTTTTGTCTTTTCATATAGAGTCTGACAAGCTGTCCTCAAGGCTTTGGCTTTGTGGATCTAAAACCTTGGGTGATTCTATGTCCAAGATATAAAACTTTGTTGTAATATATATATATATATATATATATATATATATATATAATATATATATATATATATATAAAGTTATAAATGACAGAGATATAGTTTGATGAAATTTTATCTAACAATAAAAAAATTCTAATATCACAACAAATTGTTTCATAACCTAAAAACATGTAAATGACTTGATTTGTAAGGGGACAGGAATTCAGCTTACCCAGAGTGCAAACGACATAAGGTGTCAGCTTGTTCAACACAATGAAGGGCTAAATCCTGATGTTAAATCAAATGACAAATTAAATCTATATACCTATTTCTTTATTGCCCACAAGGTGCTAAACATAGAGGGGACAAACAAGGAGAGACAAAAGGATTAAGTCGATTACATCGACCCCAGTGCGTAACTGGTACTTAATTTATCGACCTCCCCCCCCCCCCGAAAGGATGACAGGCAAATTCGACCTCGGCGGAATTTGAACTCAGAAGGTAGCGGCAGACGAAATACTTATTTCTTTACTACCCACAAGGGGCTAAACACAGAGAACAAACAAGGACAGACAAATGGATTAAGTTAATTATATCGACCCCAGTGCGTAACTGGTGCTTATTTAATCGACCCCGAAAGGATGAAAGGCAAAGTCGACCTCGGCAGAATTTGAACTCAGTACGTAGCAGCAGACAAAATACCGCTAAGCATTTCACCTGTGTGCTAATGTTTCATTAGCAGACGAAATATCATTAGGCATTTCACTTGGCATACTAATGTTTCTGCCACCTCACTGCCTTAAATCTATATACATTAAATCTATATTCCATCTCCACCACCATCACCATAACTGCAGGACTGGTACTGTATGACAGGCTTCTGCACAGTTTCCATGTACTCATAAAACTTCGATCGACCCAAGGCAATTATAGAAGCTAGGTACCCAGTGTGCCACACACAATGAGAGCAAATACAGAACCACATAAATGCCAAGGGATCTTCTTAACAATTGCACTGCATGACCATGTTTTATACCTGTGTCTGCATCTCTGCCTCTGTCTCCAGCTTTCCCATTACATGCGCAGAGAAGTTCTACATTCTTTAAACAGCTTTGGTGCTTAGCATTCTAAAGTAACTCAACTTGCTAGTAATTGGTTGGAAATGATATGACAGTACTATCAAAGAAAAATAACCAATGTTTTAGGAAGGTTTTGTAAGGGATTTTATTATTATTATTATTATTATTATTATTAGTAATAGTAGTAGTAGTAGTAGTAGTATTTTCTTGTTCTGTTTCTTGTAGAAGACAGAGAATCATTGCAATTTTAAACATGTTTGTTTCTTCGACAGCTAAATACGTGCTATCAATTAAAGATAGTAAAAAAAAATACTGTTTAAATAATTAATTTTCAACTTTTCACAAAAGACAAAAAAAGAACTCAATTATAAGTGTTCCTTTTTAGTGAAAGGGTTGCGATTTGTTTGTTTGTTTGTTTGTTTGTTTACACATTTATTATTTTATTTTATATATATATATATATATATACACATGTATATTTTTGTTTTGTACTTGGCTTTTATTTTAACTAAATCAGTGTCCTAAAATACATGTAAAGTTTCTCTGCAGATCCAAATCTATTTTTATTTCTCTAAAAAAAAAAAATTAAAATTAAAATAAATTAAAATAAAAAAAATTTTTAAATAAATGATAAAGTAAAATAAATTTTAAAAATGAAGTAAAATAAAATAAAATGACAACAACAATAACCAAAGGTGATTGGTTAGTTTAAATATTTGACTGAAATGATTAGCCATCATCTCAAGTTTTAGCATTTGGAATTTGAAGATTCTTTGTTGGATAAAAGGAATGCCTGGAACTGAAATCATTCCATGTCAAAATGATTATTTTCCATTGGTGGAATACACACTTTCTCTACTATTTTTCGCTGAATTATTATTATCATTGTTATTTTTATTATCATTATTATTATTATTATTATTATTATTATCATCATTATTATTATTATTATTATTATCATTTTATCATAATTATTGTAGTTGTTTTTCATCATCATCATTATCATCATCATCATCATTTTTATTATTATCATTATTATTATATTATTATTATTATTATAATTATTATTATTATTATTATTATTATTATCCTAATTATTGTTGTTGTTGTTGTTATTATCATCATCATTATTATTATCATTATTATCATAATTATTATTATTGTTGTTGTTATTATCATCATTATTATTATCATTATTATCATTATTATCATTATTATTATGTTTTATGTGTATAATGAATGGCTATTTCAGAAGCAGTTCTTTTTTTATTTTAATACCATTGTTGTCCGATGTCGAATGTCACCACTATTGTTGGCAATGTTCCCAGTAGTATTGTTGTCCCTAGAACCAACATCACAATTACTGCAAATGACTGCTGCCATCGTTGTCTTCATCGTTGTCATCATCATCAGTGTCACACCCATCATCAACATCAGTGCCATCATCATGATCACCACAACCATCACCACTATCATCATCATCATCAGTTTCATCATCATCCTCATCACCACCAATAGTAGCATTGCCATTATCCCCATGACCACTGTGATGACCATCCTCCTTCTCCTTTTCATCATCATCATCATCCTCATCATCATCACTGTTGTTCATTTTTGTTTTGTTTTTTGTTTTTTAATATTTTGTACTTTCTGAAGATTAAATTTTCTGATATATCACAATACCAGTCATATATTCTATTGCAGCCAATGGAATATAAAATATTCCCATGCCTAGAGGTAATTACTTGTGTCAGTTGCTACCCTAATTTGTTCAAATTCTGACAAACTCCACTTTCGCTTCCATTCTTTTGATATCCACAAATAAATACCAGGCCCCAGATTTTATGGGGGGAGGGTCTAGCTGATTCCATTGACGCCATAGCTTGACTGGTATTTATTACATCAACCTTGAAAGTGTGGAAGGCAAAGTTGACCTTGGTGGAATTTGAACTTAGAATGTAAAGATAGAAGAAATGCTGCTAAGCATTTTGCCTGGCATTCTAATGATTCTACTAGCTTGCTGCCTTAATGATAATAATAATAATAATATAATAATAATAATAATAATAATAATAATAATAATAAAAATAATAATAATGATAACAATAATAATAATAGTAATAATAATAGTAATAATAATAATAATAATAATAATAATAATAATAATAATAATAATAATAATAATAATAATAATAATAATAATAATAATAACAACTAGAAAAGCACTTGGAGAGCACAGACCTCCACCAAGCAGCTCATTTCCACCCATATACACGCATGCTGAAAATCGCCCAATTTCCCAAACCAGTGGATTTGTGTGTGTATGTGTGTGTGTGTGTATACACACACACACACATATATATGTGTATGTATGTATATATGTCTTTGTGTCTGTTCTTTTCTCCCCATCACCCCTTGACAACCGATATTGGTGTATTTACATCTCTGTAACTTAGCAGTTCAGTAAAAGATACCAATAGAGTAAATAGTAAGCTTTAAAAAAATAATTTCTGAGGTCCAATTGTTTGACTAAGAACCTTCAAGATGGTGCTCCAGCATGGCTACAATCAAATGACTGAAACAAGTAAAAGAATATTTATATTGAGTTGTCTGGAAAGTTTGTGCCGATTTTTAAAGGAAAGAAAAAGGTCAATAAATACTTGCCATTACATTTTTAATCAACCAAATATGAACCATTTTGTTGAACAATGCGTCTCCATCTTTCTTTTAACTTGAAAATACCCTTTTCCCAGAACTGAGTTGCATGGGAGGGTAAGTCGAAAGGTAAGCTGCTATAAATTGGCATGAACTTTCCGGACAATCCAATACATAGCACATGT
>NC_043009.1:42574296-42606796 GCF_006345805.1 Octopus sinensis
TATATATATATTATATATATACATATATATATATATATACATGTATGTATGTATATATATATATATATTATATATATATATATATATATATATATATATATATATACCCCACACACACACAAATACTTGTATACATATATTCAAATATATATATATATATATAATATATATATATATATATATATATATATTTATATACATATGTTTATGCAAATATTATGTGTGTATGTGGAGGCGAAATGGCCCAGTGGTTAGGGCAGCGGACTCGCGGTCATAGGATCGCGGTCTCGATTCCCAGACGGAGCGTTATGAATGTTTATTGAGCGGAAACACCTAAAGCTCCACGAAACTCCAGCAGGGGATGGTGGCGAACCCTGCTGTACTCTTTCACCACACCTTTCTCTCACACTTTCTTCCTGTTTCTGTTGTACTTGTATTTAAAAGGGCCAGCCTTGTCACACTCTGTGTCACGCTGAATCTCCCCGAGAACTACGTTAAGGGTACACGAGCAGGCTGTTCCGTTGATCGGAACAACTGGAACGCTCGTCGTCGTAACCGACGGAGTGCCACGATGTGTGTGTGTGTATGTATATGAAAACACACACACACATTTACGCACGCATATTCACACAACGAATTTGTTGCTGTGTTCAAGAAGGAAGACTGTGCTGATTTGGTCATGTGATACGGATGGATGCCGAGAGCTGCATAAAGAAGTGCTGATTTCTCAAAATAGATGAAACCCATGGAAGTGGGAGACCTAGGAAGAGATGGAACGAAGTAATGAAAAATGACCTCAGACGCTGAACCGTCATTCAAGGACCGAGATACCTAGCGCCTTGCTTTAGTCAAGAAAGCCTGTACCATGCAACAGAAGCGTTAAGACCAGTTCCCCTGGTGGCGAGGATAGACCTGCAAAAGTCCTGCGCTGGGGCCACATAAAGGCACATGTGCAGTGCCACGTAAAAACACCCATGCAGATCCACGTAAAAGCACTAGTGCGGCGGCACGTATAACGCCCGTGTGACGCCATGTAAAAGGATCCACCACACTCTGTAAGTGGTTGGCGTTAAGAAGGACATCCAACAGTAGAAATCATGTCAAATCAGATTGGGGTCTGTCGCAACTCCTCGGCAAGCCAGCTCTGGTCAAGCCATCCAACCCATGCCAGCATGGACAATGGACGTTAAATGATGATGATGGTGTATGTGTATACACATATATGTATACAAGTATATACATATATATACACGTATACATATATATATATACATGTGAGCATACAGAGAGAGAGAGATATATACAGGTATATATAAAGTGTGTGTGCGTGTGTGTGTGTGTGTGTGTTGATAGATTGATATGCATAAGAGTAGATATAGCTGTTTGGTTAAGAAGCTCGCTTTGCAAACACGTTGCTTCAGGTACAGTTCCATTGTACAGTACCTTGGACAAGTCTCTTCTACTATAGCATGAGCCAACCAATGCATTGTGATTGAATTTCCCAGATGGAACCTGTGTGGAAGCATTATGTGTGTGTGTATGTGTGTGTTGTGTGTGTTGTGTGTAAACCTACATGATAGAAATACAAACATGGTGAATTTAGCTTTAAAGAAATTATCAACAGCCTAAGCCGATTTTCAAGCCTTATTGAGCTCTCATCAGAGGTATCTACATTTGACAAACTCAAGAGAAATAAGCAGTCAACAAATAGGCACTCAACAAATTCAAGAGCTTCAGAAAACAGCAGCAACTAATCTGCATACCAAAAGTTTTTAACACTTATATATACATACACACGCAATAAACATTGGATATGTAGTAGAGAAGTTCATTTCACCACCACGTGGTTTGGGATTCAGTTTCACTGCACATCACTTTGGACAAGTAGCTTCTACTTTAACTCCAGTCAACCAGCACTTTTTGAGTGGATTTGGTGGACAAAAACTGCACACATATAGACACACGCAAACATACCATTGTATGTATGCGCGCTTGGTGTGTTTGTGCGTGTTTTCATGATGTCGCATGCTAATTGTAAACAAATGTCACTGTCATAAAAGCGATGTCAGTTTTTTGCGGTCTTCTGCGAAAAGCATGTCGGATAATTACATTGCTCGTGTGTGAAAATAAAAATATAATGAAAATAAAAACTGGGGGTAGGGAAATGGTAACTTACTAGGAAACAAGTTAGAGATGGCAGCAGAAAGAGCAGCTGGTCGTAGAATATCTACATCAACAAATTTCTTATGCAAACGTAGAAAGTGTACATTAAAATGATGATGACGACGACGACGACGACGACGATGATGATGATGATGATGATGATGATGATGATGATGATTATGATGATGTCGATGATGATGGTGACAATGGTGATGATGACGATGATGATGATGATGATGATGAAATATATATGTCTATGTATGTATATATATGATTGTATATATGTATGTATATATATATATATATATATATATATATATAATATATATATATATATATATATATGTATGTATATATGTATGTATATATGTATATATATTACGTGTGTATATATGTGCGTGTGTGTGTACATATAAATATGAAAGTACCTATATATGCGAGTGTGCCCATAGGCGCACCAACGGATGCACGCACACACACTCAAACACACACACACACCACACACACACACGCACTCACACACACACACACACACACGTACATTCACTAATTACCACAACTATATCTTCTCCTTTTGCTAATTTTATCCCAATTCTAATCTAAACATCTCTTTCCATATAGTGCCCACCCTCCAGCCTCTTACCAACTCCATTACTTCTCTTCTTACCCTTAAGTACCATACATAGCAGCTTTTCCTTCCAAATCCTTGTGTTACCATTTTTATCTTCATATATTCCACCCAATTCTATATCGTCAATAACATTATTATTCCAACGCCATATCCGTTCTTCACAGAAATCCGTCACAGTACCCAGGGGAAGTTTTTAAGGGTTTCTCTTTTCCTCTTTGCAAGTATAATGTTTATGATATTTATGAGTAGGGTATAATGATGCTTGTGAAATTCATGCCTTTCCGCATAGTGTTTAGTTTAGCTACGTAAGTGAAGCAAAATGAGGTTCTTTACAATAACCCTTGGAGCAAGTCCTTACTCTTCGGAACAGTATTTTTCTGGAATCTTCTCCCTGCTAATGTCTTTCCTTTTATCTTTTAAATTTTACTTGTTTCTGTCATTAGACTGCGGCTATGCTGGGGCACCACCTTGAAGAATTTTTAGTCGAATGGAACAATCCCTATATTTTCTTTTGTTAAGCCTGGTACTAATCCTATTGGTCGCTTTTGCCAAACCGCTAAGTCACAGGGACGTAAACACACCAACAGTGGTTGCCAAGTAGTGGTGGAGACAAGCATACACAAATTCACACAAATATATATATATGTATGTGTGTGTGTGTGTGTGTGTGATCATCATCGTTTAACGTCCACCTCCCATGCTGGCATGGGTGGAGCAGTTTGACAGGAGTCAGCCAGGCAGAAACCTGCACCAAACTTCTGTGACTGTTTTTGGCAAGATATTTACAGCTGGATGCCCTTCTCAACACCAACCAACCAACCACCCACCCAGCAGAGTAGCCTACATATATGTGTGTGTGTGTACAAGATGAGCTTCTTTCAGTTTCCATCTACCGTATCCCACTCACAAGGCTTTGGTCAACAGCCTCAAGCTCGTCGGTCACGTGGTGTGTGTTGCAAGTAAAGAAAAATATAACTTCAACTATTAAAACAACAGCTACTACTACTGCTGCTGCTGCTACTGCTGCTGCTACTACTACTACTACTACTACTACTACTACTGCTTCTGCTGCTGCTACTACTACTACTACTACTACTACTACTGCTGCTGCTGCTGCTATTACTACTACTACTACTACTACTACTACTGCTGCTGCTGCTGCTACTACTACTACTACTACTACTACTGCTGCTGCTGCTGCTATTACTACTACTACTACTACTACTACTACTACTACTACTACTACTACTACTACATAGTAGTCTCTCGGGTCTGGGAAAGATGGTACTGCAGTTCTTAATTTATTTACTGCCCACAAGGAGCTTAACATAGAGGGGACAAACAAGGACAGACAAACGGATTAAGTCGATTATATCGACCCCAGTGCGTAACTGGTACTTAATTTATCGACCCCGAAGAGATGAAAGGCAAAGTCGATCTCGGCGGAATTTGAACCCAGGACGTAGCGGCAGACGAAATACCGCTAAGCATTTCGCCCGGTGTGCTAACGTTTCTGCCAGCTCTCCGCCTTATGGTTTATAGTGATCAAATGTTCGTGCAGCACATTAGCTCACCCGCTCCATCGAATCGCCATTTCCTGTAGAACGGGGAACGGTGGTGCAACACGATATATGTCGAAGTGATCGCATGCAAAGCAACGTGAGAAGTGATTTTCAAGAACACAACGCACCACCCGTTTCAGGAATCGAACCTACGATCTCCCTTGAGCGTGAGCTTAGCATCTTTACTACTAGACCATGCGCCCTCACACTACTACTACCACTACTACTGCTACTACTACTACTATACTACTACTACTACTACTACTACTTCTACTACTACTACTACTATAGTAGCAATATCAATGGCCTCTGTTTCTCGAAACTGGCAGGTCCCATACCTCCACCAATTAGGTAACCCTGACCCGCACACCATCTCTCATCACTATCGTTGTGCCCAGCCACCTCGAGACTACATCACCAAAAATAGGCATCTTCCTCCTCAGAACATTGACCCTTCTGGACTCTGTTCTCTGTCCATGTCTTTCCTGCAGGTGCTGATCTGCAATAGTTTAAACGGAATATTAACGGTATCGATCACTGGTCATAGGAACTGCAATGACCACTGGTACTATCTTGTACCTTCTAATCATTGTTGTTGCATCCACTTTCCCATCATGACACTGCACTAATCACTATCCCTAATTCTTCTTCGCCAGAACCTCATACCTCTGGACACTCCTCCCTATTTAGGTCTTTCTTGCTGGTCGTGTGTTCCCATTATTGGTATCAAGTTCCTCACCGGTCTTGATATAGTGCCCATGATCTGCAACGATCATGGACACTATATCACTTCACCACCCATCATACTTGTTTCAGATGAGTGTCCAGCTTACCGATCTTGAAGGGTCAACAAAATTCAAGGGCACTGACCCTTCTGCCAGGATCAGCAAGTAAAAAGCAGAAGAAAAAAGAAAAGAAAGCTGACAGCAACGCAGTATACGACTTACAGTAGATTTAGAACTCAAACTCTATAGGTTGATATTCCAGCATTACATCCACTGAACCAATTAAGCGTTAGCCATTCACCCTTTAGCCTTCATAGGTATCAACTTAGAAAACAGTCTTGTACGAGTTTATTTAATAAACTCTAAAGTAGGGCAATGAAAACTTGTATAACTAAGATGACATTTATTTCCTAAAACAGATCAGATCGGCATTGTATTTCTTTTCCTTTTCCAGAAAAAACAAAAAAAAATTTTGTTTTAAATTTTCATTTCATTTTATCACTTTGCCTAAAGCTTCCAGGAGTGACCTTTTATCATTTACACAGCCATTAATATCTATAGCCTGCAGTATTATATCCTCCGAATTGCTATTCAATGTTGTTTTTTTCCCCTGTTATATATATGTATGTATATATATATATGCATGCATGTATGTATGTGCATGTATGTGTGTGTGTGTGTCTATGTGTTTATATGTATTATGTATGTATATGTAGTTGTAATCAGTGTCACAAGATATGTTATTGTGTTCATATGATCTTTTGTGTGAAAGAAAAATGACGAAACTAAAGGAAAGTTTTCAAGGAATTTTTAGAGAAGTCACCAGAAGGAAAAAAGAGTAACAAACACGACAAAAATATAAAACACTCCAAAAGTATTTATAACAACTACCATTATTACTATTATTATTATTATTATTATTACTATTATTATTATTATTATTATTACTATTATTATTATTATTATTATTATTATTATTATTATCATTATTATTATTTCTTTATGCTTCATTCGTTAACAACAATTTTTTTGAAAATTGTTTCATAGTTATAATTACTATTTTATTATTATCATTATTATTATTATTATTATTATTATTATTATTATTATTATTATTATTATTATTATTATTATTTCCTTTTCAAAGTGTAAAATGTGATAATATATCAAAATTTTCGAACTGTGAGAATGATATTTGTCTTCAATAATTCTATTCACAGTTATTTGTTTTCTTCAACACAGAAGATTTCCATTCACATCATTATCGCCAATTCACACTAACAAACTATAGTAAATTTTTCATACAAGTTTCTGTTTTCTGTTTTTTTTAATTTTTCTTTTCTTTTTTTGCATTAAATTTATGAATTAATAGCTTAGAACCTGGAACTGTTTTTAATGCTGACTTAGGAGGAATAAATGAGAAAAAAATTGCCGAGTAAATAATTAATAAGAACATTGTCGAACAATCATTATAATTTGTGAAGATTATTCAGCAGGATGCTGAAATCTTAAAGCAATGATCAAGTAAGTTTAATTCCTGTATGTTGTAGATTTCTCGCTTGGTTTATTTCAGTAATATCTACGGGTGCATTTCAAAAATTACCTTTCATTGCTTGTAGGATTTAGAGCACTTTGGCAAAAAGACATCGTCATTTACAATTCCTCAAACACTATAATTGGTAACTTTCCACAAACGGCATTCGTTATCCAGCTGGTAAAATGCAGAAAATAACTGGCAACATTTTGAACCGTGGTCTGTGTTTGAGCAAAACTAGAGAGAAAAATCAGCAATAAGCCTTTCTGTCGTTGACACAGTCTTTTCTTTATTTTCTACAAGGGCTCAGAGACACTAAAATACGAAACTTTTATAAGGAGTTTCAAATAAAAAACAAAATTAAAATGTGAATTGTGAAAGGCAAATTTACTAATTCGAAAGGAAATGATGTATTAAGCTTTTAAAAATACATTGAGATTTCATAGACAGAAAAAATATAATATACATTTAAAAGGAGAGTAAAAATGGGAGAACAGATTGAGTTTGGGCTCTCAACAACCTTAAACGACAATCAATTATCGAATTGGTTACAAATGTAGCCAAATGCACCAGTAAGGATTTTTAGGACATTTGATGTTAAAAAACCCATCTTCAGGGTATGCTTACCGAAGTTCAATATGATATCTTAGTTTCAATGCCAATTCAATCTGCCAACAAACTATTGTAAATTTTTCATACAAATTTCCCGTTTTCTTTATTTTCTTTTCCTTTTTACATTAAATTTATGAATTGATGCCCTAGAAGATGGAATTGGTTTTAATGTGGACTTAGGAATAATAAATGAGAAAATCTAACAATCTATCGTTTGCATTTTGCCAATATTCTGAATCTAACAGTTTTTGTGACATTCTAACTTCTTTTGACTGTCTGTGACTCTGCAGATGCGTAGTTCTGTCTATCAATTGTTTCTTCGATATTTGAATGGCAAAGAGTTTTAGTGCATTTTCGTCATTATTTTTTTTTTTAAGACTGGGGGCATCGTTGTTATTTGGAACAAATTTTCCCTGATTATATTTCTTTACATTGAATTTTTTAAATTTTTTAATGAGTCTTTTCTGTTTTCTTTTCATGTTTCCACTGAAACATTTTCATCTGCAACTATTATTTCTCCCCCACTACAAGATGATGGAGCGGTACTACTGGTTGGTCCTATTAAGATTTGAGACACTTTTTCATACTGGTTTCACTCTTGCCATCCTTAGAATTTTGGGTGATAGGGTTCTGGAAACTGGAGTGCGTTAGGTTTATTTACCTATTTTATAATTATGCATGTTTTATAGTGATTTAACTGAGTTTTGTTTTCCTTTTTAGCTTAATTCTTCCAGGAATTCGACCCAGAGATGATTCTTACCACAACAAATATAACAACTAGGCTTTCTATTTTGCATAACTAATCCTCTATGTTTTGCTGCTGTCAACTATGCTCAGTTCTGATATGACTCTGTGCTCTTTGGGAGTCATTAGCACTTTCAAATCCATTTCAATGGACTTTGACCATGCATCACCATTTGTAACCTTCTTTTGACCTCTCGCTCATACAATGATACAAAAGTAATTTCTAGACACAGACCTATTTTGATTCTGATGTCTTTTCTCTTCAGTTTCGTAATTCTTCGACCCATGTACTGGAGTACAGTTGTATAGCCTAAGATATGTTTAATAATTTTAGCCTGTGTTCTGGCTGAGTTTTCAGTGTTGAGAGTACAGCAGAGTGTCACATTATTTGTCTTCTTCACAGATAAGAATTACTCCCGATATGCATTGAAAAGCTTGTTGTACTATTTAACGCAAGGAAATATTAAAATTTAATCCAATTACATCTTTTCCATACAGGAATGTATAATTCTTTTCCCGTTTTCTCTCCACGATTAGCTCCTGTGGCAAAGAAATTCCGTTCCGTTTGTTACGTATTTTAAAAACTCACTTCTTTTGTCTTGTAACTGAGATAGCTCTAAAAATTCTTTATGAAGGAAGATTTGCATTAACACCACTATCTTTTGAATGAATTATATTAACTAACCCCACATCTGTTATCGTTACTACTGTCGCTATTTGCTATTTTACCTGTTTGAGAGTTTGAGATATTTTTTATTACTTATTCACTAAACTGTTAATTTTCCTCTTCTTGTTGTATATTCATATGTGTTTTTTTTATTCTGTAAGTTTTTCTTATTGCAATGTACACTTGTTTAGCATAAATGCTTTGGGTGTGAAAATGTTGAGTGTGTAAATAAAATTTTATAAGTTTTGCAAAATAAATTGTTTGTTTTATCTCACATTCAACACACCGCGGTATTGAGGACAGGTTTTACTTAGGTAACACTAGTCTTTTTTTTCTTTTTCTTTTTTTGCAAGTACTGAAATTCTATTTGGTAATACTAGAACACAATTTTACCTAGAGAGAAGAAAAAAACATAACTTCACATGATGAGAAACAAATATAATAACAATAATAATAATAATAATAATAATAATAATAATAATAATAATAATATAATAATAATCTTAAAGCATGAAAAGAAGACGTCCTACTCAATAACAAAACAGGCGAGGAAATATCTAAGTGAATTCTAAATACATCTAATCCCAGAATTAGATGTACTGGAAATAGGCACAGAAAAAGCTAAACATGAAAACCCTTGTTAAAACTGCTGCCTTAGATATTCTTTCTGACAAATAGTCAGAAAAACGTTTCGATGGCAAATACCCCGAAAGGGCTAATAATGCTGATGTTGACAAAGCCTTTATCCATTAACAGTTAGTGTCATCTGGCTTAAAATCATAGACGGAGGGGTTTATCAATGCCTACCTACAAGAAGCTATCAGGCCAACATCTTAAAGAACGGCAAAACCCCTTGTTGTGTATGTAAACAGCGGACTGAAACCATCAGTTAGGTTGTCTCCATGTACAGCCTTTTTGCGCTTACAGAGTATTTCAGCAGGCATGATAGAGTGGCACAGTATATTCACTGAGTAATTTGCAAAGACCTGGAACTGCCCCATTATAAAAACTGTGGGAACCCAAACCACCTTTAGTGCTTGAAAATGATCAGATCTCACTCCTTTGGAACTTTACTGTTGAAACTGACAGAAAGATAGATGCAAACATGCCAGACATTATATTGAAGGATTTCAGACAAGAATCATGTTTTTCATCGATATGACTGTCCCAATCAACATAAATGTATCTGTCAAGACCTACCAAAAGCTGAGCAAATATAAAAACCTTCAAATAGAAATTGGCAAACTGTGGAATCTCAAGACTAAAACAATACCTGTTGCCATAGGTAACCAAGGAATGATACCAAAAGAGGCTGATTGCGACCTACCTTAGATACCAGGAAATCCCAAAATGGAAGAAATTCAAAAGATAGTGCCCATGGGATCTGCTCATATCCTACGAAAATATTGTCTATATAATTCCAAAAACATTTTAATCTGTGAACATTGTCAAAAATACTTTTAAATGTGCATAATAGCAAACACCTTTTTACTGTCATCTGATGATCTCAATATCATCTTATCGCCAAAGTATTTTTTTTTTTAAATTTGGAGTTTTCTTATATGTTGACAAACATTCTCTAGAACAATACACAGTGCAAAACTAAAACTATAGCACCCTAGTATTAACACCAACTTGAACTTCTAACTGGTCTCTTGAAGTCTCTAGGTGAGACTTTGAGTCAACTTGTACAACTACAAAGCAAAAACCAAACATGTAATAATAATAATATAATAATAATAATAATAATAATAATAATAATAATAATAAAAGGACACCGGGGACGTTTAAGATGTAAGAAGGAAAATACAGAGCTCCGAAATCTATCCACAAACATCGAAAACAAGGACACCCTATGGAGCCAAAGATTTACTAACAAAGAATTGGACTATATCCGAGTAAGTAATACTAATTGAAATTTATTACTATTTCCGAAACGAAATGATGTATTTTGACTCGATATTATCTCCACCTCTAACACAACACATGTAAACATGCGTGGAACAACACGATCATCCCCGACCTCAAACACCATGTACAAAGGAACTACGAAGAAATTAAATGCCACCGATACTATTCAACCCAAGAATAACAATCGAGCGGTACGTACATTAAACCTACAACAAAAAATGTGCGAAAAACTACACGTGCGAAATAATGTGACAACAGAAATAAACGGACCGGTACCCTACGAAAATGACGACCGTCAAAATAATGGGCCGGACGTTGTACCTCATGTCCCGCAATTAAAACCCAAAAGACGTAAATGGACACGTGAGGAATACATTTCTATCTTACACGCATACTTCACAGCAATGCTCTACCCACAAAATGAAAATACAACAACACATACATATAAAATATTGAAGGAAAATAATAGAGATATAGACTTGGATACAGCAATGAACCCTAATAAATTAGCTAACGTACGAAGATACATTCTCAAAGCCAAACAAATATCAGAAATAGAAATAGAACATTTAAAAGAAAAAATACACCAGGAAAATGTAGATAGAAGCCACACAACAATGCCCAATAATATAAACACTGAAACTGTAAAACACGAAGACAAACGCAACATTCCCAACAAACACGATGTAAACAACGAAGGGGAGCCTAAAGATTATGATAATATAAAAAATAAAATAATCAAAGAACTGAAAACCACAGAGCCCAAAATGGACCACCGACCATACCTCCCAAGAATAAAAATAAACGCAATAACAACACCAATTATAAACAACATAAACCTAGCCGTCACTGAACTAGCCACTGAAACAAAAAAAGTGATATCACTGAACTAATGACTTGATATACGCAGCAGCCACTGCAGCCACAAAAGAAACTGGATACTCACCCAAACCCGCCCAAACAGGAGTACCACCACCCAAACAAACCCTGTGGATAAATAACATCCAAAACAAAATTAAAAAAATTAGAAAAGACCTGTCGATTCTTAATGAAATCAGCAAACAAGCAACGCTACTAAGCAACAAAAAGAGAACAAAAATGCTCCGCAAATATAACATCACAGAAAAAGATTTGCCGGAGATAAAAGAAAAGCTGAAGCAAGATATCCTTGCCAAAGCTCAAAGGATCCGCCGGTACGAGAAACGCCAACGCTTCTTTGAACAGAACAAAAAGTTCAACTCCGACCCCAAAAAGTTCTACCAAGAACTGGGCAAAAATAAAATAGAAGTCACTGCAGCACCAACGGCAGAAGAATTGGAAGAATTCTGGAGAGAAATATGGTCGGCGAACGAACAGCCAAAAAAAAGGAGTATGAAAATAACAAACTCGGCATCTGAACAACTTGGACCCCCATAACAACTGAAGAGGTCACCCAGGCACTGCAAAAACTAAGCAACTGGAAGGCACCTGGGCATGACAAGATCCCCAACTTCTGGTTGAAATATCTAACAGGAATGCACAAAAAGCTGGCTGAAAACTTTAACAGCATACTAGCAGAGCCAGAGACAATGCCTGAATGGCTCACGAAGGGGAAAACCATCTTAATTCCCAAATCAAATGAAACAACAAAACCAGAAAACTACAGACCAATAACCTGCCTCCCTACTATGTTCAAGCCACCTGGACGAAAACAAACTGTTCCCAGAAGAGCAGAAAGGATGCCGCAAGGGCTCATATGGCTGTAAAGATCAACTAATGATTAATAAAGCCGTAACTGAAGACAGCCACAGAAAGAAGAAAGGCCTCAGTATGGCCTGGATTGACTACAAAAAGGCGTTTGATAGCATCCCCCACACATGGATCCTCGAAACACTAGCCATTAACAAAGTAGCACCAACAATCATAAAATTCATAGAGCACTCTATGAATAAATGGCAAACAGTCCTACACCTCCAAACAAAAGAGGGACTCATGAAAACCAAAGACATCCCCATTAGAAGAGGAATATTCCAGGGAGACACGCTCTCTCCACTCCTTTTCTGCTTGGCACTGTCACCTCTATCTGATATGCTAAATAGAACTGGATGCGGATATAAATGTTACGGCAAAACGATCAGCCACCTTTTATATATGGATGACCTAAAACTATACGCTGCAAATGACAAACAGCTAGAAACACTATTAAAGACAGTTCATAGATTTACCAAAGAAATAGATATGAAATTTGGATTAGAAAAATGCGCCAAAGTAACCATGAAAAGAGGAAAACTAGTTAAGAGTAACAACATCACACTAGATAAAACCAATGAAATAAAAGAATTAGACCAAAGCCAAACTTACAAATACTTAGGAATCCATGAACTAGATAAGACACAACACACACAAATGAAAGAGAAAATAAAAAAGAATATTATAGACGAGTTAGATCAATACTAAAAACAGAGCTCAATGCTAAAAACAAGATAATAGGTATCAACACTTTAGCTGTCCCAGTTATAAGTTACAGCTACAATATCCTTAACTGGACACGAAATGAACTGTCCAAAATAAATAGGAAAACAAGAAAAATACTGACAGGATCTAGGATGCATCACCCAAAATCTGACATAGAAAGACTATATATACAACGTATAGAAGGTGGTAGAAGCCTTATACAGCTGGAAAACTACTATAAAATAACCACCATACGACTGCAAAAATACCTACTTCAGAAGGAAGGAAAACTGATCCAGATAGCAGCAAAACACGAGCAAAACAAAAAACTGTTCTCAGTATTTAAGGAAGCTGACAAATACAAACAAGAAATCATACCACCTAATAAACACAAAGAAGAAGAAGAAGATGATGAAGAAACAACAAAAGCTATAAAACAAATGAAATCCAAACTAAAAATAGAACAGCAACGAGCCATGATAAAACGATGGCAAGAAAACCCCTTCATGGTAAATACTGCACTAAACTAAACGCAAAAGAAATAGACAAAGAAAAATCCCAGCAATGGTTGAGAAGCTCAGGACTCAAAGCAGAAACAGAGGGATTTTTAATTGCAGCACAAGACCAAAGCCTCCCCACCAGAAATTACAAAAACATGTAATGAAAAGAAATATTACAAGTAACTGCAGAATATGTGGAGATGGACAAGAAACAATAAATCATATTATCTCTAGCTGCCCAGTCCTGGCTAAGAAGAAATATATACACAGACATGACAGAGTTGGAACCTACATACATTGGAAGCTATGCCAACATTATGGAATAACAACAGAAAAAAGATGGTATAGGCACACACCAGAAAAGGTCACAGAAAATGAGAAAGCAACCATACTCTGGGATATGCCGATACACACAGATAGAGAAATTAAGGCCAACAGACCAGATATAGTTGTCAGAGATCATGAAGAAAAATAATGCTTTCTAATTGATGTATCAATACCGGCAGATGACAACGTGTCTCTAAAAGAAATGGAGAAACTCTCAAAATACAAAGACCTGGAAATAGAGATAGCTAGAATGTGGAACCTGAAAACAGAAACAATTCCTATCATAGTAGGTGCATTAGGCATGATAAAAAAATATTCAGACAAATATATAACAAAAACACCAGGACTTACAAACACATATAACATACAGAAAATTGCACTACTAGGCACTGCACACATCCTACGCAGAACACTTTCCATACAATAACCATCAGAGCATCACAACAAATCACAGCACATACCCAAGGCACACAGAGATGCGCTCGGTAGTGAAGTGAAAGCACGCTATAAAAATAAAACTACTGAATAATAATAATAATAATAATAATAATAATAATAATAATAATAATAATAATAATAATAATATAATAATAATAATTCTTTCAAATTTTGACTGAAGTCCATCAGTTGTGATGTGAGGATCAAGTCGATTATATTGACTCCAGTAATTGACCGGTACTTTGTTGTTATGAACCACGAAGGGATGAAAGGCAAAGGTGACTTTGACAGTATTTGAACTCAGCACCCAAAGAGTTGGAAGTAATGCTGCTAAGTTTTTTGTTTGATACGCTAACAATTCTGCCAGATCGACTTAATTAAATAATAATGAGAAAGAAAGAAAGAAAGAAAGAAAGAACGAAAGAAAGAAAGAAAGAATTGCCCGCAACAGGATTTGAAATCAGAACGTAAAGAGCCAGAACAAATCATTTTTTCCTGCCAGTTCACCTCTCTGATAGCTTATGATAATACTTTCTATTATAGGCACAAGGCCTGAAATTTTGTGCGAGGGGCTTGTTGATGATATTGATACTAGTACTCCAATGATACTTATCCCATCGATCCCGAAAGGATGAAAGGGTAAGCCGAGCTCGGTGGAAAAAGTGTACTCAGAATGTAAAGACATACGAAATAAGTAGGGATGCTAGCAATTCCGCTAGCTCATCGCCTTGCCTTATGATGATGGACTCCCCCGTCGACGATGATGTGTGGGCGTTCAGCTTTTTGCCGAACGATTTGCACAAGTGATTTGTTTATAGTGTTCAAATGTTTGTGACACACTTTACTCTTTTACTCTTTTACTTGTTTCAGTCATTTGACTGCGGCCATGCTGGAGCACCGCCTTTAGTCGAGCAAATCGACCCCAGGACTTATTCTATTCTTTGTAAGCCCAGTACTTATTCTATCGGTCTCTTTTGCCGAACCGCTATGTGACGGGGACGTAAACACACCAGCATCGGTTGTCAAGCAATGCTAGGGGGACAAACACAGACACACACACACATATATATATACATATATACGACAGGCTTCTTTCAGTTTCCGTCTACCAAATCCACTCACAAGGCATTGGTCGGCCCGGGGCTATAGCAGAAGACACTTGCCCAAGATGCCACGCAGTGGAACTGAACCCGGAACCATGTGGTTGGTTAGCAAGCTACTTACCACACAAGCTCACTTTATCCTTAAAATTGACGTTGTCTGAACAGGTGCACGGTGTACCACACGTCAGGTGTTGAAGTGATCGCATTGCAACGTGAGATGAAGTGTTTTGCTCAAGAACACAATACACTACCCGACCTAGGAATTGAAACTACGATCTCACGATTGCGAGTGCAACACCCTAAACAATAGGCCATGCGCCCTCAAGATGATAATAATGATAGAATAAATAAAAAAAGTAAAGTTACCTTCTCCAGCCATTACTGGTTCGTAAGAGCCAGTTTCCCGATTTCATGGCGTATGTATTCTCCACCAGGATAGGACACCGGTCCGTCGCAGGATTACTCACTTTTGCCAGCTGAGTGGACTGGAACAATGTGAAATGAAGTGTTTTGTTTAAGAACATGAGTCATCCGGTCCAGGAATCGAAACCACAATCTTACAATCATGGAACCAATGTCCTAACCACTCAGCAATGCGCTTCCACGATAATAATGGTTTCAAATTTTGCCTGAATGGTAACAATTTGAGGGGAGGTGGTACTTAATTTATCGATCCCAAAAAGATGAAAGGCAAAGTCGACCTCGGCGGAATTTGTACTCGGAACTTGCACATAGGCGAAGTGCTACAAAGCATTTCGCCCAGAGTGCTAACGTTTCTTCCAGCTCAACGCCTACCACAATGATAATCTTTTCTACTCGAGGCACAAGGCCCGAAATTTTGGGGAGGAGGTCCAGTCGATTAGATTGACCCTAGTATGGAACTGGTACTTAATTTATCGACCCCGAAAGGATGAAAGGAAAAGTCGACCTTGGCGGAATTTGAACTCAGAACGTAAAAATAGACGAAATAACGCTGAGCATTTCGCCCGGCATGTTAACGTTTCTGTCAGCTCGCAGTCTTCCACAATAATAACCTTTTCTACACTAAGCACAAGGCCCGAAATTTTGGGGGAGGGTGCCAATCGAGTAGATCGACCCCCAAGGCACAGCTGGTACTTAATTTATCGACCCCGAAAGGATGAAAGGCAAAGTGGACATCGGCAGAATTTGAACACAGAACGTAAAGACAACGAAATACTGCTTAGCATTTTGTCCGGCGTGCTAACGTTTCTTATTTCTTTATTGCCCACAAGGGGCTAAACATAGAGGGAACAAGCAAGGACAGACAAAGGGATTAAGTCAATTAGATCGACCCCAGTGCGTAACTGGTACTTAATTTATCGACCCTGAAAGGGATGAAAGGCAAAGTCGACCTCGGCGGAATTTGAACTCAGAACGTAACAGCAGACGAAATACCGCTAAGCATTTCGCCCGGCGTCCTAACGTTTCTGCCAGCTCGCTGCCTTCCTTCCACAATAATAATAAAAGAACAATATTGTTTTCTGACAAAGTTGCAATACTTCAGTTTAGGGACCAGAAGTTAGTTGAAAATATATATCAACCCCTGTACATGACTGGTATCCCGAAAACTAAGTAGCAGGAGCAGTAGTATTATATATAGAGAGATATTTTGGCTCTCGTTCCTGGATAAAGTTAAGCTGTCCTTACCTTTTATGGATAAATGATGAAGGTGCACCACATTACTCATGCACCAAAACCTTCTGATGTGGTGTAAATGAGTTGCAGCTGCAATCTAAATTTGCACCTTTAATTCTTCGAATTGTATTACTTACAGATTTGCAATGTATACCTGTAATATATATATATATATAGAGAGAGAGAGGGGAGGTGAATATAATGCATAACAATGTGTATATGTGTGTGTGAATAGATGTGTTGAGCATGTGCGTACATATGTATGTGAGTGTATGTGTGAATTCATGTGTGTGCATGAGTGCGTATATATATATTATATATATATATATTATATATATATATATATTATATATATATATATATATATATATATATATATATTATATATATATATATAAATATATGTATGTATGTATATATGTGCATGTCTGTGGGTGTATATGTGTGTGAATGTATGCGTGTTGTGCATATATCTGTGTATGCGTGTATGTGTGTGGGTTGGAGAGTAAGTGCTCTACGACGTTGAATGTAGCAAAGTAAAACCGACCTGAATAATAATAATATGCAACAATAAATACGGAATCTGGTCTATCTAGATGGCAACAACATTTATTTATTAACGAATACTACCAGGAGGAGGAGGGGAAGGGAAGAAGAGGAAGAAGAAGAAGAAGAAGAAGAAGAAGAAGAAGAAGAAGAAGAAGAAGAAGAAGAAGAAGAAGAAGAAGAAGAGAAGAAGAAGAAGAAGAAGAAGAAGAAGACAACAGCATCAATCACCTGCACCACATTATTTTCTTAATCTTAACCCATATATGACCATTAAAAGAATGAAGTCTTGAAATTTCAATGTAGTCAGATCAAACCTTATGGCAAGCTTTCACAATCCGGAAGAGAAGGACAGTATGCAACTGCTAGCTACAAGTGTCGACTATCTACTGGACATTTCGTATGCTCAGTCATATGTTTCCTGGCGAGTTCATGTCCAAACAAGTAGGAGCAGGTTTAAGGCGGCGAGCTGGCAGAAACGTTAGCACGCCGGGCAAAATGCTTAGCGGTATTTCGTCTGCGTTACGTTGTGAGTTCAAATTCCGCCGAGGTCGACTTTGCCTTTCATCCTTTCGGGGTCGATAAATTAAGTACCAGTTACGCACTGGGGTCGATGTAATCGACTTAATACCTATGTCTGTCCTTGTTTGTCCCCTCTGTGTTTAGCCCCTTGTGGGTAATAAAGAAATAGGTATTTCGTCTGCGTTACGTTGTGAGTTCAAATTCCGCCGAGGTCGACTTTGCCTTTCATCCTTTCGGGGTCGATAAATTAAGTACCAGTTACGCACTGGGGGTCGATGTAATCGACTTAATACCGTTGTCTGTCCTTGTTTGTCCCCTCTGTGTTTAGCCCCTTGTGGGTAATAAAGAAATGAGTATGAGCAGGTTTCGCGTTGCGAAAGCGCAACCAGGGATATATATAGCTTTTAAGACAAAGATTCCAATTTTCCTCAATAGTTTTTGAGCACAGAAAGCTATGTTCTAACAGAACACCTCCTAGTATTAACTCCAATGCTTATTTTATGAATCACTGAAAGACGAAAACCCAGTCGTCATTAGAGCATACCAGCTAAATATGTAAACGTCTTTAAAAAAAAGCAATGCAAGGTCTATAGTTTTACCTGATTTTACCTGATTTGTCTACGAATTTTAAGGTGGCGAGCTGGCAGAATCACTAGCACGCCGGACAAAATACCTAACTGCATTTTGTCCGTCTTCACGTTTTGTGGTCGAATTCTGCCGAGATGAAGTTTTGCCTTCTAACCTTTTGGATTTGATAAAATAAATACTCGGGTCGACGGGTCGATGTAATCGACTTAGCCCCCCCCCCCTCACCGAAATTGCTGGCCTTGTGCCAAACTTTGATGCCAATATGTCTACTAGCTTTCATGTTTAACGATAGCGTCTAATAAAGTCAACGGGCTTGAAATTTGAGAGGAGGGCCATTTAGTTGACCAAATAAATGGACGATAGTATATCACTAGTACTCTGTTTTATCCAGTCTTGGAATGGAACTGAAAACGTAAAGAGCTGGAATTGGAATAAATTAGGTAAGGCATTTTGTCCAACGCTTCAACAATTCTTCCAATCTCCCCCATTTTTAGGCATCTGAGACCTTGTATGTATATTAAAAATTATAAGGATAGGAAGTTGACAGAGTCATTAGAACATCAATCGAGATGATTTACAGTAACTGTTTTGAATATTTGTATGTTCTTAGTTCAAATCCAGCACAAGCCAACTTTGCCTTTCATTAAATAAAGCGGTTCGGCAAAAGAGACCGATAGAATGAGTACTGGGCTTACAAAGAATAAGTCCCGGGGTCGATTTGCTCGACTAAAGGCGGTGCTCCAGCATGGCCGCAGTCAAATGACTGAAACAAGTAAAAGAGTAAAAAGAGAGTCAAGCTGGGGTACAAATATCCGAAGCCCAATATACCCATCATGACTACCCGTCTGTTAAGAGTACACCAGACACAAGTTTCACACCCGTATGTGCGCGACATGGTGATTGGTCGATACCGTCGGCCTCCAGTACGAAACAGGTACTTTATTTTGCCGAGTACGAAAAAATGAAACAGCAAAGCTGACTTCAGTAAGGAAGTAGAAGAAGAAGAAGAAGAAGAAGAAGAAGAAGAAGAAGAAGAAGAAGAAGAAGAAGAAGAAGAAGAAGAAGAAGAAGAAGAAGAAGAAGATTATGATGATGATAATGACGACGATGGTGACAATGGTGATGACGACGATGATGATGATTATGGTGATGATGATGACGGCAACAATGATAAAAACGACGATGATGACGATGATGTGTCGATGATGATGATGATGACGATGACGGCGACGACGACGACGACGACGATGATTTCCGGTGTCATAGTCGTGCGAATGTTGAAGTATGAAAAGAAAAGACAACACAATAAAGAAATAAATTAATTAAACAACAAAAATAAAATTATTACAAATCTTAATAACTGCAAGCAAAAATTATTGATCTGCTAAAGTAAATTATGTCCAAATATAGTAAATTATATAAAATAAGGAAAAAAACAGAACAAAACAAAAAAAAAAACAAGATTTTATCGAGAACATTACAAAACACACTTCAAAGAAGAGAAGTTCTTTCTTTGTATGAAAACAATTAAAATATTTTGATACAACTTTTAAATTGGTAGGTTTGCTGTTTTTAGCGATTAATTGGCAAATTTGTCAACTGCTGATACTACTAATACCAATACTACTACTACTACTACTACTACTACTACTACTACTACTACTACTACTACTGCTGCTGCTGCTGCTGCTACTACTGCTGCTGCTGCTGCTTTGTATGTTTTACTTTGTCTCTTGGTTTATATCACCATCGTCATCATCGTCATCATCAACATCGTCGTCTTCATCCTAATCGTCATCATCATAGTCAGCATCATCATCATCATCATCATCATCATCATCATCATCATCATCGTCGTCGTCGTCGTTCGTCGTCATCGTCATCTTCATTGTCATTGTCAACATTAAGTGTCGTCGTTGTCATTCTCTTCGTCCTCCTCTTCCTCCTCCTCCTCCTCCTGAACATCATCATCATCATCATCATCATCATCATCGACATTATCAGTAGCAACATTACTGTCATCATCATCATATTCAGCAGCAGCAGCAGCGGCAGCTTCACTGTCCACCTCCACCTCCTCTTCATCATCATCAACAACACCGTCATCAACGACAACAACAACAGCAGCAATAACAACAATAACAACAACAACAACGACAGCATCATCCTTCATCTTTTACTGCATTCTTCCTTATTCTCGGTGCTCATCCTATTATTCCAGTCAGTTATATTGTTCTTTATCTTGTTCCACTGCTCTAATTACCATACTACCAGTGCGACGTAGTAGTAGTAGCAGCAGCAGCAGCAGCAGCAGCAGTAGTAGTAGTAGTAGTAGTAGTAGTAGTAGTAGTAGTAGTTTTATTTTTTATTCATTTATTCACTCGGCTAATTAGCCAGTTAAGAAACTAAAACAATGATAACAGCAACAATAACAATCACAACCAGCAATCCAACACTAAACGCTAATACATATATATGCATATATAAATATACATACATACACCTATATATATATATATATATATATATATATATTATATATATATATATATATATATATATATATATATATATATATATATATGCGTCTGTGTGTGTGTTTGTATATATGTATATGCATGCATATATATATATATATATATATGTGGGGGGGGGGGATGGAAGCACTCCGTCGGTTACGACGACGAGGGTTCCGGTTGATCCGATCAACGGAACAGCCTGCTCGTGAAATTAGAAATAATCTTTCTATTTAGTGTGTATGTGTATTAATTATATATATATATATATATATATATATATATTATATATATATATATATATATATATATATATATATATATAATATATATATATATATATATATATGTATATATATGTATGTATGTATGTATAGCGCATGACTCAGTGGTTAGAGCGTCGAGCTTACAATCGTGAGGTTGTGAGTTCGAATCCCGGACCGGGCTGCGTGTTGTGTTCTTGAGCAAGACACTTTATTTCACGTTGCCCCAGTTCACTCAGCTGTAGAAATGAGTTGCAACGTCACAGGTGCCAAGCTGTATTGGTCTTTGTCTTTCCCTTGGATAAACAAATTTCCATAAACAACCTGGCCCGGACTTGTGCCTTGGAGGGTAACTTTCTAGGTGCAATCCCATGGTCAGTCATGACCGAAGGGGGTCTCAACACATATGTACTGTTATACACACAAACACATATGTAGATGTGTACATACATATATGTATGTATGTATATATATAAACCATTTTATAAACAAACTTACTAACAACGAAAAAAAACAAACAAAAAAGCATCAACAACAACAATGACAACAACGCTAACAATAACAAACAGAAAGTAATTCCACCACTCACGCAAAACAAAAAAGAAATTATATTTTAAAATATAAAAATTTAAAAAATTTAAAAAATTTAAATATCTGTGAAACAATATAACTGTTCGGTTGTGTCAGAAACCTTATACATAATCTAGGTCTACAAATGTTTGCACTCGCGGAAGAAAATAAAAATCCCACGAGAAATCAAAATAAGAATCAGTCTATAATTCCATATGAGAGAACTTGATAACAACAGTCAGATCTTTGTCTTTGTGGGTATATGTGTGTGTATTGCTTCTCTGTGTGTGAGTGAGACAATGTGTGTGTGTGTTTCTTGGTGTATAAGAGTGTGTGGGTGTTGGTTTGACGTTACAGATATTTTATTTAGATATTATATTTCTTTGGGGATAATTTTTGAACCTCAGTTCTTCATTATATTCGAAGTTGAGATTTTGAGAATATTTTAAAAAATTTCTTTGTGAATTTTGTTTCTTTTCCGGGGAGATATTTTTTGTATTTTTTTTTTGTCTTAGCAAGAATGAAATGGTTACATAAAAGACTTTACAGACACAGGCAACGCTGTGAGATTGAAACATTTGGTTTACATCAATACAGACTAAGGTTCAGTCCCACGTTGTAGCACCCAGAGCAAATGTCTTCATCAATGGCCCCAAGTGTCTGAGTGGATTTGGTAAACAGAAAATGAAAGAATGCCACTGAATATATTTATATATATGTTTATGTGCATGTATATATGTATGTATTTATATGTGTGTGTATGTATATATGTGTGTATGTATGTGTATACATATGTGTGTGTTCACATATATATATATATATATATATGTGTGTATATGTATATATATGCATATATATGCATATATATATGCATATATATATGCATATATATATGCATATATATATGCATATATATATATATATATATATATATATATATATATATAATATATATATATATAAAACTTCGTATAGTGTTTTCTGCTGGAAGAAAAGAATACCGAACATCATAGTTGAAGTTTAAAATACATAAACTGGGTCGAATTAGTCTCTTGCTACTCTGTGTTTCACTTCAGTATGCAAATCATCTTTGGCAGTTAATTATGTATGCATGCATATATATATGTAAGTATGCATGCATGAATGCATTATATGTATATTTATCATTTAATAGACACAGGATTTAAAAGTGAGCAACAATCAGTTTCATACAACAGTCGAACGAGCTTGTATAGTGTGCCATCTACTATGGGAAGAACGAAATTATAATCGCTCGCATTTAAATCCTGTGTGTATTATATATTCGTCTCCCCCTCGATGGACTATTTCTTTTGCTTTGATCCAATCAAAGAAATAACAGCACCCTCTGAGTGTGTGTGTGTGGTGTGTGTGTGTGTGTGTGTGTGGTCTTCTTGGTGTAGATTCTCGACAGCAAGAAATGTGTTCTGTTCTGCCTTCTTCCCTCATACTTTAACTTCTTTTCTTTTTTGCAAAAAGCCGCATCTCTTAGGTTGTCGTAGTCTTGAAGCAGTATGGTGGCCTTGCTAATGCCACAAAAATAACACGCAGCACACGTCGTAAAGTGGATGACGTTAGGAAAAGTATGCAGCAATAAAAACCATGCCAAAGTAGACAGTTGAACAGGATGCCGGTCATAGACCCGTCGCAACCTGGGAAACCATACAAAGAGGAGAGAGAGAGGGGGGGGAGAGACAGACAGACAGATAGACAAAGACAGACAGACAAACAGACTGCTATGGATTAGATGCTATAAAATTTTAGCTTGAAAATTTCCCGAATGAATTTCCTGATCGAATTGAAAAAGATTAATTACTGAAAAATTGAATTCATCCTCCAAAATAATTTTTTCAATCTCAGTGGCAGTATTTACAAATATGTCTGGGACAGTGATGGGAACAAAGGTTGCTCCAAATTACGCTAATTTAGTCATAGCATACATAGAAGTAAAGTATATGAAAAATCTATACGAAGATTATTGGAAATATTGCTCGAATAATGTTAATCCTGCGAGCACAAGGTCTTGACTAACTTAATAGTTTAAAAATGCTTATTAATAATATAAACAACAATATAATTTTAATAATAGAATAAGGTGAAAAGTCAATTTCTTGGATATTTTAATCACATAAAATACAAACATCGAAACCTACGTTCACTACAAACCAACAAACTCTAAACAATAATCATTCTTTGTTCGATTCCACCAAAAACATACCAAAACAAATAAACTGGATTATATAAACAAGGATCAAATAAATTCTGCTGTAGAGACAATACTCGACAAAATTAACTGAGAACGAAAGCGATATCCAAGAAGGACGAAAACAATTCAAATACACACAAACACATTATCCATCAAAATATTCCTTTATTGACACAAGACTCAAGGATGAAACAGTAACCGAAATACATAAAATAATCAAAATCGAAAGATAACCAAAGCCAAAAAATGCTTATTTACCAGTACTAAACATTACTATTAGACAACATTGACAGTCGGTCTTGCTACGGAACTTCCATCGTCACTTTTAGAAGCACTCCGTCGGTTACGACGACGAGGGTTCCGGTTGATCCGATCAACGGAACAGCCTGCTCGTGAAATTAACGTGTAAGTGGCTGAGCACTCCACAGACACGTGTACCCTTAACGTAGTTCTCGGGGATATTCAGCGTGACACAGAGAGTGACAAGGCCGGCCCTTTGAAATACAGGTACAACAGAAACAGGAAGTAAGAGTGAGAGAAAGTTGTGGTGAAAGAGTACAGCAGGGATCACCACCAGCCCCTGCCGGAGCCTCGTGGAGCTTTCAGGTGTTTTCGCTCAATAAACACTCACAACGCCCAGTCTGGGAATCGAAACGGCGATCCTACGACTAACCACTGGGCCATTGCGCCTCCACTCCATCATCATTATAGGATACACATCATATAAATTTAAGTTAGGACATAATAGGCCATAAAGAAATCATGTCGCCTGTTAACCAAAAGATTTAATTTATGCTGTTAAATGTGGAGAGAGCAAATATAAAAAGGATGATGATAATGATGATGATGAGCATCATCATTGTCATGGTCTTTCTCCTCCCATCATGATAATTAGGAGAGAAGGGGCAGAGAAAAAGAATGGGAAAGAGATTGAAGAAGAAAATGATGGTAGTAATGATGATGATGGTGATTATGTTAGGGATGATGATGATGACTACGACTACAGTGACGACCACAACGATGATGATGATGAGGAGGATGATAACAGTGGTGGTGGTGATGGAGGTGATGGAGATGGAAGTGTTGGAGATGGAGATGGTGGTGATGGAGGTGGTGGAAATGGAGGTGGTGGTAATGGAGGTAGTGGAGATGAATTTGGTGGTGATGGAGGCGGTGGTAATGAAGGTGGTGGAGATGGAGGTGGTGGTGACGGGGGGGTGGAGAGGGAGGTGGTGGAGATGGAGGTGCTGATGAAGGTGGTGGAAATGGAAGTGGTGGTGATGGAAGTGGTGGAGATGGAGGTGGTGGAGATGGAAGTGGTGGTGATGGAAGTGAGGGTGACGGAGTTGGTGGAGATGAAGGTGGTGGTGCCGCACAGATTCAAATGCCTTAGCCTTACAGAACACGTCAGGTGACGGGGATGCAAATCAAAGTTGATTTAGTAAAACTTTAGTTAAGGAATATTCCAAAATTTGGCTTCAAAATAGCATTTCTTAAAACCAGTTAGCTGTCGACACACAATTACCTGAGCTGGTTTTATATCTAAAACATTTAAGAATTAAGTAGGAAACATTTAAAAAATAATTAAAATTATTTCTAACCTGAAGGTCGAAGGAGATTTCTAAACTTAAATTAAACATTTTTCAGTATTTATTTTCCTTCCATATTTTTAAAACCTGATATTGTTTTTCCTGTTACGCAGGGTGCAACAAACAACGTTAAAACTTTAGTTAAATGTTGGCACTCTCATCACTTGCCTAAGTTTACCGAGGCCATACCAATCGTTGCGTAAAATAAGGGAGGATTTCACAGTCGAAACCTATATAATGACTTAGACGAAGTTTAAACATTCTTAGTTTGTTGCAGAGAAATCTTTTTTAAATTTACGAATATTTGGTATTTCCTTACATTTCTGCTTGTTTGTTGCTCACAAGATCTCTATGTGGCAGGTTAGTTATTTCATCACGAGGAAGAAGGAGAAATGATAATAATAATAATAATAATATAATAATAATAATAATAATAATAATAATAATAGCAACAACAAGAGCAACAACAAGAGCAACAACAGAAAACATTTAGTTTTAGATTATTTCCAGATTTAAAAAATAATATCCAGAACAAATTCATATTTTCTGTTCATTGGCTTCTTCATATAAATAAATGAATAAATAATAAATAAATAAATAAATAAATAAATAATACAGGAATGTTCTGAAAAGTTTTGAAATGAAACTAGTAGTTTATGTTTTTTTCATTACTTGAAGAATAAAGCTGTCAAACATATTCATACGATGATCGTGAGGATGATATATGTATCTCCCTCTCTTTCTCTCTATCTCTCTTTATATATCTATTATATAAAATCCGTTCTGTCTATCTGTGTGTGTGTGTCTTCTAGGATCTCGGGCATCCTCCATCCGATTGCGCTCAAATTTGATATGTAGATACCGACGGTATCAGGGCGTGTACAAGTCTTGAAAAAAATCACAAAAATCGATTCCAGGTGAGAATGCAATCGATAAAGCCGATTTTGTCCTGCTTTTCTTCCGTCAACCTGTATATAACTGCACCTTCCCTTTTTTGTTGTTTTTGTACTGCTTCTTTCCTGCCAAGCTTACTGTTTAAACCATGATTGTGTTCTCCCAGTCAACAGCCTTATCATTACTGGTACTTTAAACTCTTTGTTTGCATATTTGTGTGAATAAAATCGTTTTTCATTGGAAAAGAAAAAAGTATATCTTTATTTCTTCTTTTGCTGGTGTCTCAAATTTTGGTTAAATCAGTGTTTCTCAAAGGGGAGGCCTATGGGATGGTCGGAGAAGTTGTTTTGAGAAAATTTGGTTTAAATGTTTGACAGCTCAGCACCGTCCATTGGACGGGGGTGTTTTTCTCGTATAGATATAAACACACACACACACGCACATATATATTAAATATATTAATATATATATTTACCCTGCGCGCGTAAGTGAAAGCAGAGTATTGTAATCACTCGTCTTTGTCTGTTTGTCTGTGTGTTTGCAAAATTACTGCAAAACAGCTGAATGGATTTTCACCCCATTTGGTAGAAATACTCATTGAGTGAGTGGCTCAAAATGATGAACATATTTATTTTGTTCACTTTCTTTTTCATATAAATCGACCCACGTCTGCGTATGTATAGGGTCATGGTGTACCTATGCACGTAGACACGTGTGGGTACATACATAGATATGCGATTGTGTGTGTGCATGAGAGAGAATGTGTATGTGTGTGTCTGCATGCGTAAGTATGTGTGTGTGCGTGTGTGTGTGTGTAAGTGTGTGTACAGTGATGGATTCGAGGGTTTCGTTTATTTATGGCTTGATTTCTTAATTTCATCGGTGTATAAATACCTATAGTGGTGATACTTCAAGAAAAAAAATTTAATTAAAAAAATCGAACTTACAAATTAACCGATAAGCAAGTGGTCATATTATTTTGTTCACTTTCTTTTTCATATGAATCGACCCTCGACTGCGTGTACATAGATCATGGTGTACTTATGCGCGTAGACACGTATGGGTACATACATACATACATGCATGTTCTTTGCCACTTCGTTTCTCTCATTGCTATTGCTCTCACTACTTCTCCTTCACTGAATTACTATTTTCTTACCATTCACTTATACTGCTCTTTCTCCTACTCCGTGATTTTGGACAAATACACACACACACACCACACACACACACACACACACACAATATATAGAAACACTGCGCTCATTATTATATTAGATGTCTATGAATAGACTTTTTCAGACAAAATCACAGCAGCATGCTTTTCTACGGTTTATATACATTTAGCATGATATACAGATGGCTATATTAATTTAATGCTGTTTCAATAGCATTCACCCAGTTTTATGTATGGGTACATACATACATACATACAAAACTCACTAAAATGTAACCACAATGGACTTGATATAATGATTTGGGAGAGAGAAGAGAAACAGTGTACAGTTGTTGAAATCAGCTACCTAGCGGATGCTAACATAAAACTGAGGATCAGTGAAAAAGAGAATACTTACGCTGAACTATTGAGAAATTTGTAGTTACTCTATCCAGATTACAAGTTCTGGTTTACACCTGTAATTATTGGGGTACTAGGGTATGTAACGCTCTGCCTAAATACCAATCTTGAGAAATTATGCTTCTCAAAACCAGAAAGGAGAAAGCTGATTCGAAGACATGCCATCACTGGATTTGTGAAAATTTGTAAAACTTTCCAGACGGTTATCATTTAAGTTTATATGAACCTGTCTAGATATGCAAGCATATACATGAGAAGACATACATAAAACAAAGCATACAAATCTTCACGTTTACTTACATAAATACATACATAAATACATACATACATACATACAAACAAACAAACAAACAAACAAACAAAAATACCCTGTTGTTGATGTTGAAATTCTAATGAAGGAGCCTTGGATCTAGGTTAGAAACTGGCTCTTTCTCTGCTGGCAAGAAATTTTGAAATAAAACTGAATAATGACATACAAATATACATACATATGCCACGGGTATCTTCCTGTTTCCATCTACCAAATCCACTTACAAGTCTCTAGTCTGCCCCGGGGTTATAGTAAAAGGTGCTATGCAGTGAAGCTGAACCCAAGACCACGTTGTTACAAAGCCACCGTCTTTACCACAAACCCATACCTGCAACTTTTCATTCCTGCCAGTCTTGAAGAACACTAATCTTGTGTTAAAGAAATCAATATTACTTGTACGATAGACACTGAAGACTAAAATCTTTTACAGCATTTCAATTTCATCTTCCATTGTTTACGGTTCAAATCCTATGGGAATCAACAATGTTGTTCTTAAACCTCACTCGAGGGCAATAAAGTCGGTACTACTGAAATATATTGAATCAGCCCAACCCATCTCCTACAAAATTTTGACCTCGTTCTTGATTCGAAGATATAATTATTGTTTGCACATGATTTAGATCGAAAAGATAAAAAGAAAAAAAAATCTTCGGGGTTTCGAGGGAAGAATTTCCACTATCTGGTTCTATTTTTCTGATTTCCACAAACAAAAGAGGTTAAAATTCTTATTATTTATGAAACA
Source organism: Octopus sinensis (assembly GCF_006345805.1). Taxonomy (NCBI): domain Eukaryota; kingdom Metazoa; phylum Mollusca; class Cephalopoda; order Octopoda; family Octopodidae; genus Octopus; species Octopus sinensis. Next base: position 42,603,643 of record NC_043009.1, read on the forward strand.
TAATTGTAAGAGGTGGCATTATTCCAGAGATTTAAACTCGATTCTCTTTCAGGTAAGTGACTATTACAATTCCTGCCATAAATCTTTATCATTGGTTCCGACGAAACCATTTTCTGATATAACAAACTAAACACAAAAAAAGACGTATAACGAAAAAAAAAGTGTAAACTTTATACAAGAAATTTAGGCTGAAGGCATTATTTCTGTCATTTCTTAAGTTGAAATCAGTATTATTTATCCAATTATGTAGTTATTACTAATCTTGCTAGAAAATAAGCTAATAACAGTATGAAGCTAACATCAGTCATCTGAGTGGCTTTGTTTTATCTAAAATTGATATGTCTAGAGTAGCATGAAAATATTGTAGCAGGCGGTAATTTTTTTATGATAGCCTGCAAATACATAAACTGCTTCGAATTATTTATCAATAGATTTATCTATCAACAGATTTTATCAAAAGAATTATCACATATTTATCAATGTATTTTATCATTGTAATTATATTTGTGTTATTCATGAATCATTAATCTGCATAATCAACAGTTAAAGAGTGATTTTTCCCTAAAATCGATAGCACCAAATAAATTATTACATACTTACCGATAATTCCAATGTCAAGAATGTAGACGCCATGAAAAAAGTTTCATATAGTCGTTCCTAGAGTAGTGTGTCATTTTTCCAGACAATTAATTTCATCTTTTGTATGTCCGTTTTCTTCTACTCTCTTCTGATCTATGTATTCTTATGTCGTCTTTGTATACAAATTTTTATATGTTTGTACATCTATTTATATCAATGGTCGTGTTCTTTGTCTCAGATTGAACTCGCAGTCTATAATTGAAGTCATCCAGCATGAGATTCTAGGGGTTTTATTCAAATCCCTGTTGGACAGGCACTTGTTTATATATTCAGTCTTGGCCTCATTGAGGTAAAGACCTACACAATTTCAGGCTTGTTCGAGAGATTGTAAAACAGACTGGGCATTGGAACTCTCAACAATGCGCCCTTAAATATGGTTTCTGATTACAAATATCTTGGGTCATACATATCATCATCTGGAAAAGATTTTCTAACTAGAAAGGGTATGGCCTGGTCAGCCTGTAATGGCATGCATAAGATCTGGTCATCAAATCTAAGTAGAGACTTCAAACTTGAAATCTTCAAAGCCACAGTCGAACCAATTCTATTATATGGCTCAGAAACCTGGACGTTATCAAAGAAGCGCCATCCAACCAAAATGCAAATATATGGGAAACTACCACCTGTGTCATCTCTTGTGAAAGGTAGGAGAGTCCAGTTTGCTGAATATTGTTGTAGAACTGAAAAAGAGGTAATTTCTACTCTCCTCCTCTGGAAGCCATCTACTCGCAATGCCAGAGGGCGCAAACTCTCCTACCCTGATGTAATCTCCAGGGATACAGGCATCCAGCAACAGGACCTCCGTAATGCCATGATGGACCGTGAAGTCTGGCGTAGCATATTAAATTCCATTGTCTCGACCACGGTCGAATAATGATGATGATGATTTATTCAAATCACAACTATGATAGTTTTAACTGAAGCAAATAGTACTTATATTGGCTGCAAAACCAGAAAAATCATGGGTTCCAGACTATCAGCCCAAAGGATTATGTTTAAACCCCCCAACACATTTCTCCAGATATTTTAGCGTTCATAGGACCAACACCTTCAATTGTACATACTTTAGTTTATTTTGATGTTTGGAAATAGGTACCAGATCGTTAAGGAATGCAATTTCTGATCTGGTATTCTATCCAATGGAACAGATGTATTTAACATCTGTTCAGCACCCTGACACTATACCTGCGTTATTACATTCACAGAAAGTAATCTTGTAGCTTAAACACACATTTCGTACTGGAATATATTCAGAAACAGAATGTTAAAAGTGGGTTGGAGTATATCTATATATATAAAACTGTAGTTGTGTGAGTGTCTGTCCCCTTCGATTTAGATTCCTAACTACTCCCACATTTTGCGGTGCAGTTTAACCAAAACCGGGTATCTTATAGTCGTGATTCATATCGAGCCCGTCTGGGTATTAGCGCGCGTCTACGATGAGTCTACGATTTTTAAAATAATTTAACATCATTTTTTATTCCATTTTAATGCATAATTTTTCGTGTGTCGATGGCGGCGGAGTTGGCGTCCATGGTCACACCTGCACCTATTTGCTTCTCCCCCTTCTTCCCTCCCTCGTGAAGCTGTGGGGAAGGGAGTGTAAGGAAATCAACGTCGTAAAGCGTTGTCAAGGAGACCAGCGTTCTTTTAGAACAACGACTTCATGGCTTGAAGACACCAAAACAGAAATGGCTAAGAAAGCCCGAATTGGCATCTATAAGGGAAGTAACTCTCTAAAAATGCTTATATAGTTATTTCCCTTACAAACCCGAGCAACGCCGGGCGATACTGCTAGTAACTTTATAACTTTTGAAAAACAGCACAAAAGAATATGAACCAAAATAACGAGAAATCCAAAGAAAAAAAAAAAAATTGCCAATTTTATATTTAATGTCAATGAAAATAACCAGCATCAGTGTTGCTATATCAACAGTATTGGAACCTAATACTGGAGCTTAGAATCAGTTTCTTTATAAGTTAATCCAAAAAGGATTGAAGAATATTTCAGATGGGTGAGAATGATACGGTTGATGTCTAATTTGAACTTCACATTAATGTTGATAACTCTAGAGTAGCCTGCCGCTATCGACACACTCCTCTGAACTCTTTGATTATTTTCATTCTCTATTCCCAAAGGGGAATCTTTCTCAAAATATTATAAGATTAGTAAACAACCAATGTCTTATGCATGTAGGAGGTATTTGGCGCACGCAGGAAGTTTATTGAGGGTTATTTTCTTAGGCACGAGAACCAATATACATTCAGTTGTACAGGGGTTGCAGGGTTTCTTGATATCTAACTAGGAGTGTGCCCAAGCTAGTATTGTTCCATACTGTTATCAGTTTATTTTCTAGGAAAATAAGGTAATACGATAATTCTTCTTTTAGTTATTTTTCCTAAATTCTCTTTTGCATTGCTCAAAACATTTTTCAGGCATTTATTTCATATAATAATGTTAATGAATCTTTTGATTGGTGTTCTCAGAAGAAAAAAAGGCTTGTGTGGGAAGAGA
>NC_043009.1:42611796-42623261 GCF_006345805.1 Octopus sinensis
CATTTCAGAATCAACGGTTCCTTCGTAATTACCAACGACCAAATACAAAATTTCCCACATAGAGTGGTAAGTGAGATGATATGTGGTACGTTATTAATTAATACATGTTTAGTCCACATTACTCCGTAAGGAGCACAGGTTTCCCGGTATATTTAGTCTGTATATTCCTCCCTGGATGGGAGACCGGCCAGTTGCAAGATTACTAATTTTTACCAGCTGAATAGACTGGAGCAACGTAAAGTGAGAAGTTTTGGTCAAGAAAGCAACGCATCGCTCGGTCTAGGAATCGAAACCACAATCTTATGATCATGAGTACGACACCCTAACCACTAAGCCATGTGCCTCCACAATTAATAATATGGCTAAGGAAAAATACGCCAGCGGAAAACTTCTACATTTTAAATTCACATAGGCACAGGAGTGGTTGTGTGGTAAGTAGCTTGCTTACCAACCACATGGTTCTGGGTTCAGTCCCATTGCGTGGCACCTTGGATAAGTGTCTTCTACTATAGCCTCGGGTCGACCAAAGCCTTGTGAGTGGATTTGGTAGACGGAAACTGAAAGAAGCCCGTCGTATATATGTATATATATGCATGCGTGTGTATATGTTTGTGTGTCTGTTTGTCCTCCACAGCATCGCTTGACAACCGATACTGGTGTGTTTACGTCTCCGTAACTTAGCGGCTCGGCAAAAGCGACCGATAGAATAAGTTCTAGACTTACAAAGAATAAGTCCTGGGGTCGATTTGCTCGTCTAAAGGTGGTGCTCCAGCATGGCCGCAGTCAAATGACCGAAACAAGGAAAAGAGTAAAGAGTATATTTCAGACTCTCACATAAGTAATCTTCTGTCGGATTATTCAATCAATTAGTTGGAAAACTCTCCCTCGAGATATATTTAAAACAAAAATAACTCCAGTATGATCATTTAATATAATTTCTGGATATATTAACAATAGAAATAGCAGTGGATTTACCCCTTAAAGCTAACTGGCGAAAATAAAGTATATACTTCGGTCTTATTAACTCCCCGTAGCGAAGTATATTATATTCAATTGGCAATATTTATATGTATACGTGAGAGTGTGTGTGTGTGTGTGTATGTATGTATGTATGTATGTATGTATGTATGTATGTATGTATGTATGTATGTATGTATGTATGTATGATCAATTGTTTTTGTCCCATTTTGTCTCAAAGTCATTCCTGTTTTTATTCGTTACTGTTTCCAATTTTATCTTCGTCTCTGTTGTCACATTCTTTCCTTCTACCAAGGAAATCTAATGCCCATAGCTTAGCTTTTCCTTAGGGCTGGCCGTTTTGGAGCAAATCTCAGAATTAAACAGCCGAAATTTGCCATGATGAATCGGTTTCTGACTGAAGAATGAAGGCTCTGAATGACTGTCTGTTTTCCGTGTTCGTCAATTCGTGAATTTCACGTTCTTTATATATAAAGTTTTATGTATGTATGTATGTATGTATGTATGTATGTATGTATGTATGTATGTATGTATGTATGTATGTATGTATGTATGTGTGCATGTATGTATTTCAATTTGTATGTGTGTGTGTAATGACGTTCATTATATGTATATCAACAATATGGGTAATAAAAAGCGCATTTCTGTATTGTCGGAAAAAAATTAGAAAAAAGTTATCTTGCTTGTTCTTATTAGATTTTAAACAACGCTAGAGGAAGGTTTTAATTCTTTTATTCTCTTATTTGTTTCAGTCATTTGACTACGGCCATGCTGGAGCACCGCCTTTAGTCGAGCAAATCTACCCCAGGACTAATTCTGTGTAAGCCTAGTACTTATTCTATCGGTCGCATTTTGCCGAACCGCTAGTTGACGGGGACATAAACACACAAGCATCGGTTGTCAAGCGATGTTGGGGGCACAAACACAGACACACAAATATATACATACATTTATATATACGATGGGCTTCTTTCAGTTTCTGCCTACCAAATTCACTCACAAGGCTTTGGTCGGCCCGAGGCTAGAGTAGAAGACACTTGCCCAAGTTGTCACGCAGTGGGACTGAACCCAGAACCATGTGGTTGGTAAGCAAGCTACTTACCACACAGTCACTCATATTTACTAATTCTTTACTACTCTAGGCACAAGGTCCGAAAGTTTGGGGAAGGGAGCCAGTCGATTACATTGATCCTAGTAAGCAACAGGTACTTAATTTATTGACCCCGAATAGATGAAAGGCAAAGTCGATCTCGGCGGAATTTAAACTCAGAATGTAGCGGCAGACGAAATACCTATTTCTTTACTACCCACAAGGAGCTAAACACAGAGAGGACAAACAAACGGATTAAGTCGATTACATCGACTCCAGTGCGTAACTGGTATTTATTTAATCGACCCCGAAAGGATGAAAGGCAAAGTCGACCTCGGCGGAATTTGAACTCAGAACGTAGTGGCAGACGAAATACTGCTAAGCATTTCGCCCGGCGTACTAACATTTCTGCCAGCTCGCCGCTTGGGGTTTGTTTACTAATTGCTGAGATAAACATGTATATGTTTGATGTAAATTTAGGATAGCGAGTCTGTTTGTTCAAAGGCAGAAAATATTGGGTTGTCCGGAAAGTTCGTACCGAGTTTTAAAGGAAAGAAAAAGGTCAATAAATACTTGCCATTACATTTTTAATCAACCAAATATGAACCATTTTGTTGCACAATGCGTCTCCATCTTTCCTTTAACTTGAAAATACCCTCTTCCCAGAATTGAGGCGGTTTCATGGTAAAGAATTCATCAAGGTATCGTTTTACGTCATCCAAGGAATTGAAATTTTTACCATTAAGACTATTCTGCAGAGACCTGAATAAGTGGAAATCCGAAGGAGCAATATCTGGTGAATATGGAGGGTGGGGTAAGACATCCCAGCCAAGCTGCAGCAATTTTTGTCTGGTTCCCAAAGCATTAAGTGCCGAAAATGAACTTTCTTATCTTCCATTTTAAAGGGTAACAGAATTAACACAGGTTATAGGAACATAAACCTTCTTCCATGAAAAGACAGCTTAAACTGGGCTCTAAATGGAGGTGTTGTCAAATCCTATTTTATGGACTCAATTATGTTGTAAAATAAGTCGAAAGGTAAGCTACTATAAATCGGCACGAACTTTCCGGGCAACCCAATAGTTCAGTTGATAAACGTCAATATACAGTACTTTGAACCTCCTTGAGTATTGGCCATCTTAGTTTTAGGTCAAATCCTGAGCATAATTTTCATTTATTGAGATGAAACTTAAAGCTGTATTCTAGCTTTGAATACGCTTTAGCTTCGAATATATTTGATTTGAACTAAATTCAATAAAGTTGGAATTCCAGTAATTTGAAGTTGTCTTAAATTTTCCATTTGCACAACAAATTTGATACTTTAGAGACATTTTTATGCATTCCTACCAAATGGATATGTTTGTTACTCAGAATAAATTACATTCATATGACATACATGATACCTGTACTCTTGCAGAACTTTATCTTCGGAATATCTCTTGTGTTTCTACTGATTCCTCGTCATCATCATGAAAGCTTAAACAGTGATGGTCTTAGTCTTATTTCATCTACACACGTGACCTTGTTCTGTGGAATTTCTTCTGATTGTGCTATTGAAATTCAATTAGAAAGTCTTCCGGCAATTCGTGTAATAGCGTCTTCATTAGTACACAGCATTGGCTCCAATATGCATGCATTGTAGAATGGTAGTATTTGTACATGACCAAGTCTTGAAAAACTCTGAATGAAATGGTTTTTACTAATTAGCATTGTCTTCATCCCGTGTTCAAATATTTCTGAAGTCCTCTCTCTTTATGGTCGATAGAATTACGGTCAATATTTTATTTCAGTTAAAGGCGGCGAGCTGGCAGAAACGTTAGCACGTCAGGCGAAATGCTTAGCGGTATTTCGTCTGCCGTTACGTTCTGAGTTCAAATTCCGCCGAGGTCGACTTTGCCTTTCATCCTTTCGGGGTCGATAAATTAAGTACCAGTTACGCACTGGGGTCGATGGAATCGACTTAATACCTATGTCTGTCCTTGTTTGTCCCCTCTGTGTTTAGCCCCTTGTGGGTAATAAAGAAATAGGTATTTCGTCTGCCGTTACGTTCAGAGTTCAAATTCCGCCGAGGTCGACTTTGCCTTTCATCCTTTCGGGGTCGATAAATTAAGTACCAGTTACGCACTGGGGTCGATGTAATCGACTTAATACCTATGCCTGTCCTTGTTTGTACCCTCTGTGTTTAGCCCCTTATAGGTAATAAAGAAATAGGTATTTCGTCTGCCGTTACATTCTGAGCTCAAATTCCGCCGAGGTCGACTTTGCCTTTCATCCTTTCGGGGTCGATAAATTAAGTACCAGTTACGCACTGGAGTCGATATAATCGACTTAATTTCTTTGTCTGTCATTGTTTGTCCCCTCTGTGTGTAGCCCCTTGTGGGCAGTAAAGAAATAAGAAACGTTAGCACGCCGGGCGAAATGCTTAGCAGTATTTCGTCTGCCGTTACGTTCTGAGTTCAAATTCCGCCGAGGTCGACTTTGCCTTTCATCCTTTCGGGGTCGATAAATTAAGTACCAGTTACGCACTGAGGTCGATATAATCGACTTAATTTCTTTGTCTGTCATTGTTTGTCCCCTCTGTGTGTAGCCCCTTGTGGGCAGTAAAGAAATAAGAAACGTTAGCACGCCGGGCGAAATGCTTAGCAGTATTTCGTCTGCCGTTACGTTCTGAGTTCAAATTCCGCCGAGGTCGACTTTGCCTTTCATCCTTTCGGGGTCGATAAATTAAGTACCAGTTACGCACTGGGATCGATATAATCGACTTGTTTCCTTTGCCTGCCCTTGTTTGTCCTCTCTATGTTTAGCCCCTTGTGAGCAATAAAGAAATAAGAATAGTCAGCTCGCCGGACAAAATACTTAGCATCATTTCGTCCGACTTCACGTTTTGACTTCAAATTCCGCAGAGGTCGGCTTCCATCCTTTCGGGGTCGGTAAAATAAGTACCAGTTGTGTACTGGGGTTGATGTAATCGACTCGTTCCTTCCCCCAAAATGGCTGTCTGTGTGGAAAAGTGATTGGCTGAGGAGTATACAGTGGCAGAAACGGTTAGGCATTGGAATAAATGTTTTATAGCATTGAATTTCGTATTTATTTATTCCGAGTTCAAATCATGCCAGCGTTAATTTCATCTTTCATGAGTCTGAAGACGTGAAATAAGCTCTTTGAAAGTTTACTTTGAAATTAATTCGTGAAATCCTGATTAAGATGCAGGATATAATGTTTTTTGCTTGTAGTTCTATACCCGCTTTTTTTTTTTTTTTAGATAGCGTATAATTTGAAGGGAATCTAGCTGTGTTTTTTTTCTATAAATTGGAATGTCAACGTAGAAGCAGGACCGGCTAAACGTACCGACAAGCTTGGCTATCTCCCAGGGTGCAGCCTGTCTGGGAGCACCATCTGATGCATTTGGGTTCTTTGAAATTTCAATGGGAAAGATATTAGAATAATAAAAACAAGTATTTTATTCCCATATTTAATTAATTGTAATTAACGCGTTAATCTTATATATAAGAAGCTTTCAATTCTTGTAAAAAAATATATATTATATTAGTAATGGCGCAAAAGTTCGGTTTGTTCGAGGCATCAGCTCTTTTACAGCCTCCACTACGTAAAGGTTCCTTCAAATGCAATATATTTTTTCTTGACCCCTAGGACTTTTCAGTCTGGTCACTCGGTTTTCGTGGTAATTGAACAACATCACACCATGCTCCAGAACGGGACAGCTCTGTCTGTTCATGATTCAAGGCCAGCGATTTTTTTGAGAAAGAGACACGTCGATTTCACTGACCTCTGTACTTTGCTGGTACTTTATTTTATCCGTCCCCGAAGGCATGAAGGGCAATGTTAACGTCTGTGGGATTTGAACACAGATCATATAGAATCGGAAGAAATGCCTCTAAGTATTTTGTCTGATGTGCTAACAATTCAGCCATCTCACTGCCGTATTTGTGCGTAGAGTGCACATAAAGTAAAAGTCTGTTATGTGGAAGAATCGGTAAAGAACTGAATGAAATTCTTTATATGGTCCCTTTTGAAAAGTGTTTTTATATTCTAAGTTTATATTCTTATCGAGGTCAAATTTACTTTCCATTGTTCTGTGAATCGTTAAAATAAAATACCATATCTGATTCGTATCAAACCTTCCCTTTCCTTCAAATATGTGTCCTTGTGCCGTTAATAAAAATTCTTCAATGACATCCAAGTTGTTATTGTGATAGTGGGTTTTCTTTTGTTTCCATTGTTTTCTGCTGTTTCTTAAATTTGTAACTGTCATTGTCTTTCTCAACGGTCTTTATTGACATCGATCACAATGTACTTGTTGTTATTGTTGTTGTTGTTGTTGTTGTTGTTGTTGCTGTTACAGCAGTTGTCGCAGTCTAATTATAAATTCATTCTAATTCATTTATTAATGACTGAAAGCTTTATTTCTCTGACAAACATTTGTTTATAATGTTTATTACAAATTCAAATTAGGTTTCCACCAAGCCAAAATAAGCCAGCAAAAGCCTCGCTGGAGACATCTTAATTCCAGCAATAATGGAACTGGATTATCATTTATTAAACAATATTTGATATTATCGAAATGTACTCTTTCATACATTTTTTTCTTTTCTTTCCTTTCGTTTTTATTATATTTTTTTGGTGAGAGTTTTATATTTAATTTTTATATTTTAACTTTTTTTATTTATATTCCATTTTCTTGTATTTCCCGAGACAAAAATCTTGGAAGGATCTAGCTGAGTTTTCAGTGAGAATTTAATGGATGAACGACTAGCTGCAAAATAGTTGCTTGAAAATGTCAAATAAATGAAACATTGTTATATAAAGTAGTATGCCGCCAAATGAGCGATCAAATATGACAAACTAGATAGTGTATAGAAGTGCATGTATGTGCGAAGATATATATATATATATATATGATGATGGCAGTCCCCCAAGGTCGAGGATGATGGTCTTCGCGCAAATTTACTGGTGAGTCCGCAGGTGACCGATAAGACCAATTCTTGCTCGAAAAGATCGGTCGCAGTGCGGACATCTAGTGCCAGAAGGGAGAGTCGCACGTGGTTGTTGTTGGCACTCCTTCCGTCGTCGTCTTTTCTCCTCCAGCTCTGCAGACCTTTTCGACTCGAAAGTCGCCGTTCCCTCATGGATGGTGGTTTTCCAGAGTGAGCAACACCAACCGCTCTACTTGGCCTTTATCGATCTATCCAAAGCCTTTGATCGTGTCTCGCGAGAGCTCCTCTGGGATATTCTCGCCCAGTATGGTTGCCCAGATAAGTTCATCCAGATCCTCAAACTCCTCCACGACAATATGCACGCCAGATTCCAGACCGACGGAGGCAGTTTTGAGCCCTTTATACATATAATATATATATATATATATATATTCGAAACACGCATTGAGTCGAAACAGGGGCAGCTGATGAAGGGGAATATTCCTTGTATTCTTTGTCTTGTACTCTGTTTTTTCGTTGTTAAAAAATGTCCGTTTCCTTGTTTGATTTTATGTTTTCGTTTCTCGTTGTGTTCTACGTTTATCTGTGGTGTCCTGTACTCATATATGTATGTATATATACATATAGATGTAGGTATGTACATATATGTATGTATGCATATGTTTTATTTATTAATTGTTATTATTATATATATATATATATATATATATATATATATATATTAAGCATTTATAGCCATCTTAATAATTATATATATATATATATATATATATATATATATATTATATATATATATATTATATATATATATATATATATATAATAATTATTAAGATGGCTATAAATACTTAATTTTTCGACCCCGAATGGATAAAGGATAAACACGACCTCGGTGGAATTTTAACTCAGAACGTAGCGACGGGCGAAAGACTGCTAAGCATTTCGTCCAGAGTGCTAACGATTCTGCCAGTTCACCGCCTTTATAATGATAATGATAATAACAAGGATAATTCTTTCTATTATAAGCACAAGGCCTGAAATTTTTGTGGAGGAGGGATAGTCAATTACATCGACCCCAGTGTGTAACTGGTACTTATTTTATCGACCCCGAAAGGATAAAAGGCAAAGTTGACTTCAGAAGAGTTTGAACTCAGAACATAAAGATGGACGAAACGCCGCTACATATCCTGCTAGCACGCCGCCTTACGGTAGGAACAATTATAATCATTAAAAAAAAATTCTTTCTTCTATAGAAAAATACCTGGGATTTGTGGGGAGGTGTATCGTGGGTTACATCGACCCCGGTGGAAATTGAGCTCAGATGGTAAAAACACACGAATTGCCGCTAAGTATTTTGACCAACATGCTAACAATTCTGCCAGCTAGACGCCTTAAATAATAATAATAATAATAATAATAATAATAATAATAATAATAATAATAATCCTTTCTACTATAGGCACAAGGCCTGAAATTTGTGGGAAACGCAAAGTCGATCACATCGACCCAAGTGTTTCACTGCTATTAAATTTATCGACCCCGAAATGACGAATGGGAAAGTCGACCTCGACAGAATTTGAACTCACAGCGTAAAGACGGGCGAAATACCTATTTCTTTACTACCCACAAGGGGCTAAACACAGAGAGAACAAACAAGGATAGACAAACGGATTAAGTCGATTATATTGACCCCAGTGCGTAAATGGTACTTATTTAATCGACCCCGAAAGGATGAAAGGCAAAGTCGGCCTCGGCAGAATTTGAACTCAGAACGTAACGGCAGACGAAATACCGCTAAGCATTTCGTGCTAACGTTTCTGCCAGCTCGCCGCCTTGAATGACAATAATAATAATCCTTTCAACTATAGGCACAAGGCCTGAAATTTGGGGGAGGGGTACTTATTTTATCCTTTTTTTTTTCTCTACTCTAGGCTCAAGGCCCGAAATTTTGGGTGAGGGATCCAGTCGATTAGATCAACCCCAGTACGCAATTAGTACTTAATTTATCGAGCCCGAAAGGATGAAAGGCAAAGTCGGCCTCGGCGGAATTTGAACTCAGAACGTAGACGGACGAAATGTCGCTAAGCATTTCGCCCGACGTGATAACGATTCTGCCAGCTCGCCGCCTTAAATGATTATAATAAGAATGGTTTAAAATTTTGTAGTTTTGAAGGGAAGAGTAAATCAAAACCGTTACCTTCTTTTGACCTTGAAATGACGACCTTGATGGGAATTCAAATCAGAATGCAAATATCCGGAAAACAATGTGGTAAGGGACTGTTCCAGTTAAATAATTGCTTCTGATTTTGGCACAAGGCCAACAATATTGAGAGGAGGGAACTAGTCAATATTCTGATATTTATTGATCCTAAAAGGATTAAAAGTAAAGCTCATTTTGGCAATATTTGAACTTAGAATGTAAAGAATCTAAACTAATGTTCTTTTCTGTTCTAGGCACAAGGCCCGAAATTTTATGGGAGGGAGCCAGTCGATTAGATCGGCCCCAGTGCACAACTGGTACTTAATTTATCGACCCCGAAAGGATGAAAGGCAAAGTCGATCTCGACAAGAATCAGAACAAATAGTGATAGGTATTTTCCCGCTGCTCTAACGATTCCGCTGGCTCTCTAGTAAGTCCTATGGCTTACTGAGGCTGCCTCTTCCTCAGGTTCCCTCAACATTTAGAGATTGACGCTTCTTTGTGCAGCTGTCCATCCTCCTCCATATATATAATATATATATTATATATATATAATATATATATATATATATATATATATATATACACACAACAGACTTCTTTCAGTTTCCGTCAACCAAATCCACTCATAAACCTTTGGTTGGCTCGAGACTATGATAGAAGACACTTGCTCATGGTGCCATACAATGGGACTGAACCCAGAACCATGTGGTTGGAAAGCAAACTTCTTACCATACAGTTACCTTTGCACCTATTTCAATATTTTATGAACCCCAAAAGGATGAAATGCAAAGTAAAAAATGGAAGACTATAGACTAAGAATATGAAGGGGCAAAACAAATATTACAAAGAATTTGTCCATTTGTCCAGAGAACTAACGATTCTGCCAGATTAGGCTGCTACTTTTCAGAAAATTAATAATGAAAAAATACGGTAATACCTCACTTTACGAGTATCCGCTTACAAGACCCCAGTTTTACGAGTTTTATTTTTCACGCACAAGATTCAAATTTTAAATGAAGAGCAAAAGTTACTACTACCATAACGAATGCTTCTAGGTGTTACCGAGAAATTTATAGAGTGCAAAAAGCTTCTTCTAAGCAAACAACTCTAAACTAGGTTTTCAAAAAGAAATCTACGAATCCGTCTACGAGTGCTTGTGAAACGGCGATTGCGTCTACAAGTGATGGTTTGCATGAGTCTAGTGCAAATGAAAGTGATTCAGAAAACGAATATGGTTATAACATTTTTTTTTATTATAGATGACCTTGACATTCTTTTTACTCTTTTACTTGTTACAATTATTTGACTGTGGTCATGCTGGAGCACCGCCTTTAGTCGAGTAAATCGACCCCAGGACTTATTCTTTGTAAGCCTAGTACTTATTCTATCGTTCTGTTTTGCCGAGCCGCTAAGTTACAGGGACGTAAACACATCAGCATTGGTTGTCAAGCGATGTTGGGGGGGGGGGGACAAACACATACACAACACATACGACGGGCTTCTTTCAGTTTCCGTCTACCAAATCCACTCACAAGGCTTTGGTCGGCCCGAGGCTATAGTAGAAGACACTTGCCCAAGGTGCCATGCAGTGGGACTGAACCCGGAACCATGTGGCTGGTAAGCAAGCTACTTACCACACAGCCACTCCTACGCCTTTTTATTTTACAAAAATATTGTTTATATTCTACTGTTGCTTTATTGCCATTTATTTACAGGTGTTATAAATTTGTAAAGGTAAAATATTTTTCTGGGAACGAATTACGATTTATAACATTGCTACTATAGGAAATTATTGCTCTGCTTTATGAGTTTTCGTTTTACAAGCAGTCTCCAGGAACAAATTATCTTGTATATCAAAGCATTACTGTAATTATTTTATCAAAACCAGCCAAATTGTTGATCGTTTCCAAAAATTAATCAAAACACCTAACCATTATTCTGGAATTCAGTGACTAAAGGTTTTAATTCTAGTAGCAAACCCAAAACTGACATATTTTCATCCAACTGTCTGCTAGTAGTTTAATGAGATTACCATTATGACTTTCAGAAGAATTAAATAAAGGAATAACTATATTAGTATATAAATGAAAAATGCAATAATAATATGAATTATTGCTTTCAGAAAATTTGAAAATCATTTTCTTTTTCAAATTTAATAAAACAAATTATTTTGGCATTTTGTCAACACAGATATATTTCTGTGATGAAATTTTTGTTATATTTGTAAAAAAGAAAAGAA
>NC_043009.1:42623361-42625861 GCF_006345805.1 Octopus sinensis
ATACATACATGCATATATGTGTGTATGCATGTCTATGTATGTGTATATATATATATATTTGTATATCTATATCTATTTATATCTAAATATAAAATATATATATATACACATATACTTATTTATATATATATAAGCATATATATAAATACATATATATACACACATACTTATATATATTTATAAGCATATATATAAATACATATATATACACACATTCCTATATATATATATATATATACATACTTATACATATTTGCATATATATGTGTGTGTGTGTGTGTGCAGATATATGTGCTGGTATGTGAGTTCATGTATGCAAATTCATCTAGATAGATATGTATAATACTTTGTGCATTGAGAAGTATTGTGTATTGTATTTTATAATAAACATTTCTAATTATCTATATACATACATACATACATACATACATACATACATACATACATATATATATGTATATACAAACACACACGTATATATATACATGTACATATGATTATGTGCATGTATGTTTGTCTGTATGTATATTACATGCTTATAAGTGCCAAATTGTTTGTGCATAGATTTGTATGTTAATATATTGTTGCTTCTAGTGCTTATACCTACATCCATCCATCCATACATACACACAGATACACATATGCATAATATATATATATATATATACACTTATATAATAGAGAGAGGGCGAGACAGAGAGAATGTGATGGATGCATGAATGAAATAAATCTAATTATGTATTTCACAATATATTATATATATATATATATATATATATATATATATATATATAGTGTATGTATATATACATATGTTCCTCTAACTACATAGAGGTATGGTTTTTGAATAATCACGTATGTAATGTTGCCAATAATTTTCCCCTCTCATGCTGATGTAAAAATTAACATACTTTCATTTAAATACACATACATATATACCTCTTTTATATATACACATGCTTATATTTATTTTTATATGCACATGTACATATACATAAGTATGTGTATGTGTGCACGCATATGTGTGTGTGTGCATATGTATATATATATATATATATATATGTATATTTGCATGCATATGTATGTATATATGTATGTATATTTGCATGCATATGTATGTATATAATAAACTGACTGAAAAGGATACAAAAGCTCTTTGTTATTCTTTAAACTGTGACCGAAAACAAAAATATATAAATCAACAAGAACATTAACAACAGCAACAGCATATTTCAACACCCACAAGCCAAACAATATTATCTTCTTCTTCACCATCGCCATCACAGAATGAGAGTAAAATCAACACCAACAACAGCAACAAAAAAAAAAATAGGCAAAATAACAGCGTTTCTACTGGCAAGGGTGTAATACCATGTTATTTTTTTTTTTTGCTTTGTTTTTCTTTTGCCATTCTATTTCTCTCTTTTTTTTTTTATTCTTGCATTTTTACCATTCTTTTCTTCTTGTTCCTGTTTGTATATTTGTTACCTACTGATTTCCTCCTGGTATGTATTTTAAAAACCAAAATTTGTAGTTAGAGAGAAAATTATCATATACATATATATATATATAAATATATATATTATATATTATATATATATATATATTATATACTAACATTTAAATATATATATATATAACTTACATATATATATATATTATATATATATATATATATATCTATTATATATATATATTATATATATATTATATATATATACTACATACCTTACATATATATATTATATTATATATATATATATATATATATGTATATATAAATGTATCTATGTATAAGTTTATAAGCACATTTTGTTTTTCATGGAACAAAGCAAGAAATTGCTCTAGTTGAAGTGTAAGGACCAGTTGTAGAAGGGGAAAAGAAAAAAATCAAAAAACTACAGTAAAAAAGAAGAAACAAAATTGAATTGTGTCATGGCTGAAAACTAAGGGATAAGAGGTGGTACGGGGGTGGTGAATGAGGAAAGGAGACGTGGAGAAATATACTAAAATATGAAAATTGAAGTGAAAACAAGAATACATAGCGGTGTGAGGAAATGGTGGGGAACATTAAATATAATATATGAAAAAGAATTGAATGTAATTCTGAGAGAATGGCTGAGGAAACAAAACAGAAATAAAAAAAGAGTAAAGTGAGAAAGAATGAAAATGAAATACATAAAACTGCTAGCATATTGTAAATTAAAACAGAGTTATGAAATTGTATTTATGTGTTAGATTGTTCAATATATCAATATACATACATATATACACATGTATGTGCGTATATTTTTATATAGAAAGACATGTGAGTATATTATTATATAGAAAGACATTTATGCATGTGTGTGTGTGTGTGTGTGTGTGTGTGTATGTGTGTGTGTGTGCACGTGTGTGTAGTGTAGTGTAGCAGGTCTGTGTAGAGTGGTAGCTCACAGCACAGTGACTCCTGGCTACCTACACTCTAACACATGAATTTTGAAAAACTTCCAAGTGCAGT
>NC_043009.1:42630861-42638361 GCF_006345805.1 Octopus sinensis
TACAGCTCCCCAGTCTGCCAGTCAAGAAACTGCACACTGACCTTACAATCACATGAAGTACACACAAACAACCAAGTCAGGTTTAACTACGTTAAATACAAAGAAATAATTAGAAATATTTATGAGGTGAGGAAGTACAGAACACATGAGAGAAAGAGATGTGAGAGAGATGTTAGAGGCAGAGAAAGAGATTCGAAATAATAAAGAGTAAAAACTATGATAAAGGAAAACCAATTATATTGTACAGAAGGAGCAGAAGTGAGTTAAGGGCATGCTTGTAGCTTTGCAAATATTTTAGACTAAGAATTACTGAAGGCTGGGAGAAGAACTAAAGAATATGTGTCAACAGCATTGAATGAAATGTTCATCCCAGCTGGCTCTGACTTTTTGCTGTTGCTAAATAAATATGATTTAGTTTATCTAATATTATCTTCTTGATAATTTGGAAATGTTATCTTTGAAAGCCACAAATCCCTTCCATAGAAATATTAATCTCTCCTCATACACTTAACATTAATGAAGCCAAAATCTGGAGCTAAGAACTGGTATTATGATTCCTCTCTATGTTTGTGCTGCTGTTTATCATATGCAAATAAATATACTTAAAACCCTACTACCTCTCTCTCTCTCTCTCTCTCTCTCTCTCTCTCTTTCTCTCTCTCTTTCTCTCTCTCCCCCACTTCTTTCTCTATTTCTCCCTTTTTCTCTTTCTTGCTCACAAATGCAAACATGCGCATGTATCTTGTGTATGCATGTGTGTGCATGTGTTTATGTATAGATACATACATTTATATATATGCACACACACGCAGACATATATATATGTCTGTGTATATGTGTCTTTATGTGAGTGTGTGTGTATATATATTAGCATGGAAAACGGACGTTAAATGATGATGATGATAATGATATATATATATGTCTGTCTATATATATATATAAAATATGAGTGTGGATGCAAGTGTGTATTTATGTATTAGTGTGTGTGTGTATGTATGTGTATATATATATATATACACATACATACACACACACACACACACTAATACATAAATACACACTTGCATCCACACTCATATTTTATATATATATATAGACAGACATATATATATATCATTATCATCATCATCATTTAACGTCCGTTTTCCATGCTAAGGGAGGGAGAAATGGGAGAGACAGACAGACAGGCTGACAGACAGAAGTGAATCAACTTCATTGAACCGCTATACTAAACATTAAGTACTTCACTTTGTCTAGTGTCATTGATCCTCGTTTCACAACTTCTCCCTCCTTAGACAAATATATTTCTTCCTATATTTATATTATATCCGATTTTGTGAACAATAACAACAATGATATTGCTGTCGGGGTTTCCATGGCCCAATCTGAGCTTCATAGCACTCTGAGATTAACAATGATGTATGTGTGTATCATTCAGATAGAAGTGATATTACAGAATAATTTTTTTATCTTAGCTTCACATCATAAGCGGAAAGTGCAACCTCTCGAAAGAGCTGCTCTTCACTCCTGCTCCAGAGCGTCGGCTGTGGGGGTCACTCTGAAAAGCTCTATCTGCGACGATTTCATCCCAATCGAAGGAGAGGGGCTTTCTCCGTCCGGGTTGCGGATCCGTGGAATAAGCTGCCGGAGGAGATAGTGAAGATGCCGACGACCGCTCGGTTCAAAGTCTCTCTTGACCAGAAATAGCCTGAACTCTTTGCATGAACACCCTCCCTGTACATAACTCCATGTCCCCCTACATGGCCTTGCTTTTTGGTTTTTGAGCCAAAAAATTAACTTAACTCAACTTAACTTAAGAACACTGATTACAGATAATTCAAAGTCACAGCCTGATCATACATTTATATGCAAATTCAATATGTAGGTAATTAAGTTGATCAGTCAGCTTAATCTTCATCATCAAAATCAACAGAGGACCATGTTGTCAGAATGAGTGATGAAAGAATACCCAAAGTCCTCATGTACAGCCAGCTTGAGAGTGGGCATAGGAATGCTGATCGGCCATGGTTCAGATATATGACGGGCTTCTTTCCGTTTCTTATTTCTTTATTGCCCACAAGGGGCTAAACACAGAAGGGACAAACAAAGACAGATAAAGGGATTAAGTCGATTACATCGACCCCAGTGTGTAACTGGTACTTAATTTATCGATCCCGAAAGGATGAAAGGCAAAGTCGACCTTGGCGGAATTTGAACTCAGAACACAGCAGTGGACGAAATACCACAAAGCATTTTGCCTGGTGTGCTAACGTTTCTGCCAGCTCATCACCTTCTTACCACATATTCATCTTACCACACAGCCACCCCCATATAAAATGCATATGTTACATCTATATCTATTAATCAAGAACAATGGTGGTCCTCAGCCAGGGTGCATACAATCCCTTGGATCCTCATGCCCTTGGGGGTCCATATAAGATTTCGTTTTTTAAAATTAATGTACTATAAATCAGTTATACTTCTACAATGCACAACATATTGTAACAAGTTCTTATAAATTTCCTAATAATATTTCGTTATAAAAATATAATTGGATCTTTTAAACATGGATCAGTTATGAGTATCTATTGGGTTGCCTGGAAAGTTCATGCCGATTTATAGTAGCTTACATTTCGACTTAGTTTAGAACATGGTTGAGTGCATAAAATAGGATTTGACTACACCTCTATTTAGAGCCCAGTTTAAGCTGTCTTTTCGTGGAAGAAGGTTTATGTTCCTATAACCAGTGTTAATTCTGTAACCTTTTAAAATGGAAGATAAGAAAGTCCATTTTCGGCTCTTGATGCTTTGGGAACCAGACAAAAATTGCTGCAGCTTGGCTGGGATGTGTTACCCTACTCTCCATATTCACCAGATATTGCTCCTTCGGATTTCCACTTATTCAGGTCTCTGCAGAATAGTCTTAATGGTAAAAATTTCAATTCCTTGGATGACGTAAAAAGATACCTTGATGAATGAATTCTTTGCCATGAAACAACCTCAATTCTGGGAAGAAGGTATTTTCAAGTTAAAGGAAAGATGGAGACACATTGTGCAACAAAATGGTTCACATTTGGTTGATTAAAAATCTAATGGCAAGTACTTATTAACCTTTTTCTTTCCTTTAAAAACCGACACAAACTTTCCGGACAACCCAATAGTAAGGTAAATGCGAATCAAAGGGGTCCTCTGGCAAAAAATAGTTGAGACCCACTGATCTAGAGAAACCAATAATCGAGTTTTTTTCATCAAGTGTCTCAGTTGGACGAGAATTTTTTTATACAATTCCTTATGATATTTCATTATAGAAATATAATAGGATGTTTGAAACACACACTGATAATGATGCTTTCAAGTGTCTATATGTAGATATCTGTAGACATCTGGACATACTTGCGCACACTCACACACATTTACATACATACCTACATATAAATATTTGTGCATGTGTATGTGTGTATATATATACTTACACTTGTGTCAATACATAGAATCATGCATATGCAAAAATTTGTGCAATTACACTTATGAAGACATATTTGCATATGAAGAATGCCGTGGTGCATGATTTGTGTGTATGCCTTTATGTTTTATATATATATATATATATGTATGTATGTATGTATGTAGAAAGAGAGAGAGAGAAAGTTATGTATGTTTGAGTATATATCTTTAAACATGCAGAAAAACTATTTCATGTTCATATGTCAATCTTTAAGTTCATATCATATGTTTGTATGATTTTTACATTGGTTTGTGAGTGTGTTTTTTGCAATCACTCTTTCCAATATTCTCTCTATCTCTGTTTACCTCACTCGCTCTCTCTTTTTCTCTCTCTTCATCTCCCTCTCCTCATACATTTCAGTAACTCACTCTATATATATGTGTGTTTGTGTGTATGCGTCATCATGTATATGTCATTGTGAAGTAGTGTGGAAGAGAGTTTCACTAATGATGGTTAATATCAGTTATTTAGAAAACATTAAACAAAGTTATTAAACAAAAACAATTCTTATAATTCTAGAACATTTCTTTGTTTCATGGGTTTTTTTTTTCTTTCTTTTATTCATTTCTTCATATGTTTCTTTTTTTTTTTTTTTTTTCCTTTACCCTTAAGTTACTGAAGACAACCAGCAGTTGGCAGTATCTTATAGCCTACGGCTTTCACAAACGGTGTTTTTGTTGTTTGTTTTGCTTTGTTTTTGTTTTTTTTTTTGTTTTTTTCTGATTTTTATATGCCATATTGTATTTCCTTACAATGAGACAAGAAGATCAGCCAAAAGCATGGCCGATTGCTTCAAACAGTAAATGAAGCTTCCAACGGAGACCTTCCGACTATAATGGTAATGACAATGCCTCGCAACTCTCATCTGCTTCTGTACAAGAACGACAGACAAGACAGTGTGATCTGGAATGAACTACACATAAATACATCCATGCATATACATACATATACATCCATACATAAATATATACATAAATATATATATATATATATACATATCTATATTCATATTTATATATATTTACATATATATAAGTATTTATATGTATATGTACATATATATATATATACATATGGATGTATATGTGAAATGTCTTTTGAAGGATCAACAGAGATTAAATAATACATTTATTTTTTATATTTTTGAAGAGAAAAGAATGAAAATTATCAGTTACAACTTTTTTAATCATTCTTCTTTCATTTGTAAAGTTTCATCTTCCATTTTTTCTTCATCTTCTTCTTCGTTTTTTTTTCTTTTTCACATAGCTTCATCTTACACAATTAGTCTACTTTTGTAATTCTTACTGAAAATATCTCCTGGTTAAAGACAGTTATGGTAGCTTAATTGTTGCTAGGAAGATATCTCTGGCTATTGCCATATATATTTAATGTCATCCTTTTATTATTCTTCGTTATGTCAAAGAATCATCATTATTTTTCTTTCTTTCTCTCAATTATTTCTGTTTCATCTCTTCCTAAAGCCAACTATATTTTTGTAATATCGCAGACAGAACAATATTTTTTTCTAGTTTATAACTAACTTACTCTTGTTTACTTTTCAATCTCTTTTCTCTTCAAATAATCCCAACAAAGATTTTCATTGTAATTTTCTTTATATATTTTATTTTATCTCATAGTTCTATACTTTTTGTTTTCTTTTTGTCTTTGACATCTGCCAAAAATCGAAAAGTCAAGTGAAGTTTATCAATAAACATTGGATGTCAAGAATTATTACCATTTCATTGTTTGGTCATTTTGTTAACATTCATAGCGTAATAATAATGACAATAATAAAAAAAAAAAAATAATAATAATAATAAATAGAAACAAAAAGATGCTGACAGTATTTTGTGTCTCTTGTTGTTGTTATATTGGATAAGAAGGATTGCAATGACAATGATGGTGGTGGTGATGATGATGATGATGATGATGATGATGTTGATGGTGGTGGTGATAACGGGAGTGAGGATGAGTATTATTATCTGTAAAATCACCATCATTATCATCTTCAATGTCATTTTCAATATCATCTTCAATATCATCATCATCATCATCCCAATCATCAATATCATTCATCATCATCTTTATCATCAGTGTCATCTTCATCACCATTACCATCATCATCATCATCATCATCATCATCTTTATCATCATGCCGTTGTCGTTGTCACCATCGCCATTATCATCATCAACATCATCGTCAGATCCTCATCACCATCATCATCGACCTCATTGTCATTGTCGGTGTCAGCATCATCATCATAATCATCATCAGCAACAGCAGCAACAACAACAACAGCAGCAACAGCAGCTGCAGTAGCAATAGCAGCCTTACTATTATATTATACTATACACTAAATATATATATATATATCACCACTTTCTGCTTTATATACCTCAAGCAACATCCCAGTTACAAAGTTGCTTTCTTATCCACTCATCCACTCACCCACTTTCCTCCTTCTCCTTTTATATTCATATTGACAATGGCCCTCCATCAGATCTTGATCAACCTGTTCCTCACCAGAAACCAACGGTTTACTTGTTTTCGTGTATCAGCTTTCCTTATTTCTTTATTGCCCACAAGGGGCCAAACATAGAGGGGACAAACAAGGACAGACAAACGGATTAAGTCGATTACATCAACCCCAATGCATAACTGGTACCTAATTTATCGACCCCGAAAGGATGAAAGGCAAAGTCGACCTTGGCGGAATTGAACTCAGGTTTTCATATATCAGCTTTCCTGCTTATGTATTTGTCAGAAAACAAAACCATTTTTCTTCTTTTTATTCTTTTCCTTTTTTGAGTCTGTAGTCAATAAAATTAAGTTCAAAGAATTTTTTCTCTCACCCTATACACTACATTGTTTCATATTCTACTCCCTAGTAATTATTAGTGTCACTTAACTCTTTTGATACCAAGTCACCTTAAACCATTTAAGATTCTATGATCAAATTTCCTGCTTTAAAATTGTCTAAATTAAAATCTTTCATTAAAATTTCAAGAAAATCTGCAAAAACCTGCTGAAATAATCTTTTCTACTTTAGGCACAAGACCAGCAAATTTTGTTGGGAGATGGTGAGTCAATTACAACAACTCCAGTGTTCAACTGGTACTTATTTTATCAACCCTGAAAGGATAAAAGGCAAAGTTGACCTCAGCAGAATTTGAACTCAGAACATAAAGATAGACAGAATGTCGCTAAGCATTTTGCTCAACATGCTAACGATTCTGCCAACTCACTGCCATTACTTGCTTAAATAGTGACAATAATTGCTTCATTATTTTCAAAAGTGATTGAAATGAAAACAGTTGTATAGTTCTATATTTAAGAGATGAGGAATTATGTACATTATTTACACGGGCATATGGTGAACCCTTAGTTCCAAGTTTAATTCCAAGCAGTAGGCTCTTTAACTCTTTTACTTGTTTCAGTCATTTGACTGCAGCCATGCTGGAGCACCGCCTTTAGTCAAGCAAATCAACCCCAAGACTTATTCTTTGGAAGCCTAGTACTTATTCTATCAGTATCTGTTGCCGAACCGCTAAGTTACGGGGACGTAAACACACCACCATCAGTTGTCAAGTGCTGTTGGGGGGACAGGCACAGACACACAAACATATACACACACATACAAATATATACATATATACGACAGGTGTCTTTCAGTTTCCATCTACCAAATCCACTCACAAGGCTTTGGTCAGCCAAGGCTATAGAAGACACTTGCCCAAGGTGTCACGCAGTGGGACTGAACCCAGAACCATGTGGTTGGTAAGCAAGCTATTTACCACACAGCCACTCCTGCACCTACAATGACAATGGTGGCAATGTGGAGGCGCATAGCTTAGTGGTTAGGGTGTCAGCACCATGATCGTAAGATTGTGGTTTCGATTCCTGGACCGGGCAACACGTTGTGTTCTTGAGCAAAACACTTCATTTCACATTACTCCAGTCCACTCAGCTGGCAAAAATGAGTAATGCTGTGATG
>NC_043009.1:42640861-42648361 GCF_006345805.1 Octopus sinensis
GTTGCAAAGCCTCTGGCTATAGCAATCAGCCCCAACATTTCGAAAGAGTTTTCCAAGTCCTGCCTGAAGACATTTTCAAGGACTTGGCAGGTCATCAGTGGTCCTTGTGTGTCCTTTGACAACATGCTGTCTATAATGTCATCGGAGAAGAATGGTTTCTGCTGATGTTCTGCAGAAAACGATGATATTGACGAGAGCAATAACTGCCGGCTTGAGATAACCGCAAAGAAATTCAGGTTATTTTAAACTGATGTTAAACTATTTCGGTTGTTTTTAATGGAAGCAACAGGTATTTTGAGGTTAAAGAACCCGTAACAAAGAGAAGAAAGAAAGGAAATGGAGGAGAAAAAGGAAGAGGAAAAGATGGGAAGGAAGATGGAAAAAATGTAAAAGACAGTGATAGAACAAGACAAGTGTATGAGGATATATAGATATATGTGCATAAGCTATGTTATATATATATATATATATATATATATATATCTGTGTATGTACATATACGTATATGCACGCACACACCTTATATGTGTGTGTAGTGTGAAATGGAAGAAACAAGAGATATTTAAATATAGCACATATACTCACATACCCATACACATATATACACTTATACACACACACATACACATGCACAAATACACTCACATATATATATACGCACACACACACACACACACACACACACACACACACATATGAATTGGTATATTAGCTCTGAGGAAGGAAGTGATATATTTTGAATGAAAGATTTTATTTGAATAAGAGTATATTTTTTTTCAAACTTATTTTATTTTCATTTTATTTCTTTTTTAAAGAGAATAGTTTCTGTTACTCTATGAGGTTGCTTCCAGTCTTTCAATGATATACAGGACAAAAAACTTTATTTTTTTAAATAAAACTAATTCTTTTTTTTATTATTATCATTATTATTATTTTTCATCAATACCAATATCTATGTGGATTTCTTATTGAGAATTTCATCTTATTTTTTGTGTATTTTATATATTCATTGTTTGCCATTTAATTTTCAAAGAATTTTGTTGGTTATTTCAAAAAACAAATGTCTTTTCTTCAGGAACTGAATGCCTTTTCTACTGCTGCTAATGATTCTTGCAAGGAAACAAAAATAGAGTAAAACTTATTGTTTATTTGACACAACATATAAAAGAATGACTGTTGGAAAAAAACTGTTATACTGGGTAACGTGTTTTGTATAATTCTCACACCACTTGAAAATGATTCACCTAAACTTTCTCTCTCTCTCTTTCCATAATATATATTCTTTTCTATTCTAGGCACAAGGCCCGAAATTTTTGACAAGGCAGCCAGTCTATTAGATCGACATCAGTACGCAACTGGTACTTAATTTATCAACCCCAAAAGGATAAAAGGCAAAGTTGACCTTGGTGGAATGTGAACTCAGAAGGTAAAGACAGGCGAAATACCACTAAGCCTTTTCCCTGGTGTGCTTATGTTTCTGCCAGCTCGCCACCTTCACCATAAAATATATTATATTTCATGTAAGTGCAGACATGGCTCTGTGGTTAAAATACTCTCTTCACAATCACATAGTGTCAGGTTCAGCCCCACTACATAACAACTTAAGCAAGTGTATTCTGCTATGGGTCCAGACTAACCAATGTCCTGAGAAGGAATTTGAGAGACAGAAATTGTGCAAAGACCATCGTACAGACATGTACACACATACACACACATGTATACACATGTTCACTTGCCCATCTTCCTTCTAAGGTCAAATAATGTGATCTAAGTTTCTACATTCCTATTGGCAACTAACCCTGGTTTCTTATCTCTGCCAATTAACATTTGTGATTCGGGAGGGCCCAAATTCTCACACGACATTGAAAGTTTAATGTGCTTACCCATAAAGGATGAAACCTAAACAGCACAGGAGTAGCTGTGTGGTAAGAGGCTTGTTTACCAACCACATGGTTCCGAGTTCAGTCCCACTGCGTGGCACCTTGGGCAAATGTCTTCTACTATAGCCTCGGGCCAACCAAAGCCTTGTGAGTGGATTTGGTAGATGGAAACTGAAAGAAGCCCGTCGTATATATATATATGTATATATATATGTGTGCGTGTATGTTTGTGTGTCTGTGTTGTCCCCCTAGCATTGCTTGACAACCGATGCTGGTGTCTTTGTGTCCCCGTCACTTAGCGGTTCGGCAAAAGAGACCGATAGAATAAGTACTGGGCTTACAAAGAATAAGTCCCGGGGTCGAGTTGCTCGATTAAATGTGGTGCTCCAGCATGGCCACAGTCAAATGACTGAAACAAGTAAAAGAGAAAAGAGAGAAAGAGTAAAATTATCATACTCTGAGTGCATTCACTCCTGCTTATACGTGCATGTGGGTTGCGCATTTAAATATGTATGAATATATTTCTATGTATATTTATATAGTTATTGCCAGCTAACATGGCAGTCCAGAAAAATAGGACAAATGCTGCCGTTGATTAGCTCCAAGAGGTCATCACCTCTAGCTAGCTATGTGATACACAAACCTGTGTCCATTACAACCTTCAAAGGTTCACTAAAAACACATTCAGCCATTGCTCTGTACATGTTTCATTAGCTAGAAGATTATTAACTTGCAACGAAACAGGTGAGGGTCAGTGACAGGTAAAGCACCCGTCTGTAAAATATTTGTCTCAAGAAATTTCTTCTGACCTATGGAAGCAAAATAAAAGTAGATGCTAAAACAATAATGATGATAGTGACGATGATGATTATGAAGACAACAATGACGATGATGATGATGATGATGATGATGATAACAATGATGATGGTGATGGTGATGATTATGATTATGAGGACAACAACAATGAGGATGATAACAACGACAACGATGATGACAATAATGATGATGATGGTGATGATTATGATGATGCTGACAATGATGATGATGATATCGACAACAATGATGTTGATGCCGATAGTGATGGCAATGATTATGACAATGACAACAACATTGATGTCAACCATGGCGATGATGATGATGATGATGATGATGATGATGATGATGATGATGGTGATGATTATGATGCTGCTGACAATGATGATGATGATATCGGCAACAATGATGATGATGTCGATGGTGAAGGCAATGATTATGACAATGACAACAATACTGATGACAACCATGGTGATGATGATGATGATGATGATACCATCTTCACATTATTTTGGACATGACACTGATGAATTCTGATATGAAGGTTGCCAAAACTGAGATGGCTATCGAGAACTCGACAAAGATATCAAAATATTTAAGGCTCAGCGTAAAATTTCTTGTTGACTTTTCATATTTATCACACTTTGACAGGATGTCAATAACAATTAGAGTAGTGACTGTTTTGACAGATTTGTAGCCGATGGAGAAAAATGGAGTGAGTTATTATAGCAAGTGAGAGATAAAGAAGTCGGTGGGGAAGAAAATGAGAATGTGAAATAAAACAATAAGGAAGGGAACGAAAAAGATTATTTTGGATATAAAAGAAAATAATTTACTGATAGAATGGATGAGAGAAAAATAGATGAAGACTAGAGAATGAGAGGACATTTATACATATGTATATATATATTTATGTGTATGTGTGTGTATACAATGATTACTGACAGGGGGAGAAATAATATGAAAAATGACCATTTTTGTTTTGTGTACAAATAATACTTTGAGGAAAACTTTGTTGTAATGGTCCTTAAAACTACAATATTTTTCAGTATCTGAAATATTTCATCTGACAAGAAAATTAACCCAGTCTGAACATTTTTTTTCTTTTGAATTCCATAAAACTAAAACTATTCAGAACTTTTCCCCAGGAATATATTTTCTTCAACCATATTCCGGAACTTCATTATCATCTTCTGTATATTTCTTTTGTTTCTCAATATACTGCCCTCCCTTAGTCAAGCAAAGTTGAATATACTGAGCTGAAGAGTTCTAATAAAAGTGAAACATGCCCATTACTTTTACCAATTCATTTTAAAGACCAGATCTGGTCCAATCTACAATCTCTGTGTCATCTAAAAATTTCAATCAATTGATCTTAATGAAGTTATTTCCCTTTCTTGCAGGTTAGATTTTCCAACACACCCGAAGGGAAGCTTTTCTTTACTAATGGTTCTTTTCTTTTTTATCTTGTCTCAATGATTCAACTATGGTCAAACTGGGACACACCTTTGAAGGGTTTAGTCAAACAAACTAACACCAGTACTTATTTTTCAAGCTTAGTTCTCATTCTAAAGGTCTCTTTTGCAAAATACTAATCTACAGTGTCATAAACTAACCAACCTTGCTTGTCAGATGGTGAGAGAGGGAGGTCAAACACAATATAAACCCAAAGACATACACACATATCCACCCATAGACAAGCACACATACATATTCATACATAGACAAACATACACATACATAATTGACAAGCTTCAACACAGTCCCCATTTGTCAAATTTACTCACAAGACCTGGGGCTATAGTAAAAGACACTTGCATAAGATGCTGCATAGTGGAACTGAACCCAAACCATTTGGTTGCAAAGCAAGCTTCTTAACCACACAGCCGTATCTGTCTCAGGTAATCATAGTTTTTCAACTCCTTATGTTATATATGTGAAACCCTAAAACCTTACTATATTTGTATTTGGAATTCAGAATGCTTCTCTGAGATATTTGGGGCTCCAAAATATTTTTGATAAGTTTTCACAGTCCTACATTATATATTGTATTTGATCTGGAGAACAGAAAATCTTTAACCCTGACTAATTTCCTTTACAGATTCTCTAGGATTATCAGATTAAACTGGCTTATATTTGATTGACCCAGTCATGATTTTCTCACATTGCATTTTGTAGGGCCAGCTGAATTATGTCTCATGTCCATACTGTGCTGGTCATTGAAATTTTCTTTTTGGTAGACTACCAAGCCATGTATGTCCATGTCAAGGTGTCCATTGCAGTGTAATGCTAACGAGCTCTTGCTTACATTTCCAGAAGCATCCTGTGAAATGTATGCATCTTTTTCTAATAGTGTTGAGTATTCTCAGAAGGCTGCTACTCAGAATGGCTCACATCATATGCTGGCAGAAATAAAACATCTACTACTCAAAACCTGAAATTGATGGCCTTGTGCCAAAATTTAAAATCACCATCCTTATTATTATTATTTTATTGTCTTTGCCCAGCTTCTAATGCTGGAGATGTACTACTGCGTCAGTTGTTCACTACCAGTGAACTAAGGTAACACCCCCTTATTTTTCAAGCACCATCTTTTTCAAGTATTCAAGCAGTTCCAAGCAGTACTGTTTTCTGCAATTGCTCCATCCTTATTGCAACCCCTATTTGTTCCATGTACTTCTCAAGGTTTTTACTCACTATTCCCAGGGCTCTGACTGTTATTATTATTATTATTATTATTATTATTATTATTATTATTATTATTATTATTATCATTATCATTATTATTATTATTATTATTATTATTATTGAGAGAGCAGTGTATGCCATCAAAGTGACACTGGGGTAAAATAAAAAAGCCCAGTATACTCATCATGAATACCCATCTGATAAGGGTACACTAGACACATGCATCACAATCATATGTGCACGATATGGGGATCTTATATCAAGATAGACAGTGTGATGACCTTACAGGTGGTGCCCAGTTTTCTTTATAGATTCTCTAGGATTATCAGATTAAGCTGGCTTATATTTGAATGCCTTTCATCCTTCTGGGGTTGATAAATTAAGTACCAGTCAAGTACCAGAGTTGATGTGATTGATTTAGCCCCTCCCCACAAATTTCAGGCCTTGTGTCTGTAGTAGAAAGAATTATTATTATCATTATTATTATATGAAAACTCACAGCTTATTTTCCTGGGTATGATGGAAAGTGTCAGCTGTCCACAGCAAACAGACTAAGGTGACACTCGTTCATTGGTCATGCTTCAAGAAGCCTGCAAAGAATTCTTGCAGTTCCAAGCAATGCTGATTTTTGTCAGTGTTGTACCTTCACATTTGCACCAATCTTTTTCAGCCTTGTTAGTAGTTGAGGGCTGATGCTTCCAAGTGCACCAATTACTACTGTTATCATGTCTACTCTCTTCATTGATGACAACCTTCATATTTTCCACTTCAAATCATCATAGTTATTTATTTTTCTTCTTCTTTCACATTGATCCTGTTGTCACTGGGACATGCTATGTCAATAATCATACATATTCTCTCTTTCTTATTCGCCACAACAATGTCCAGTTTCCAATGTCTGGTCAGGTGATAACACTGGATCCTTGCATCACACAGGATTTTGAAGTCCTCATTTTCAGTGACTCCTTCTGGAGTTTTCTCATGCCACGTCTTTGCTCTTTGTAGGCCGTGATTTTCACAAAGCTCCCAATGGATCTTTCTTGCCACATTGTTGTGGCATCTTTTGTATTCATACTGTGCCAATTTCAGGCATTTGCTAATGATGTGCCATACCGTTTCACCCCTCTCACCACATTTGTCACGGTTGGTAGTGTTGTGTATTCTTCACTTCATATAGTTGGTCACTATCGGTAATGTTGCCTATTCTACCCTTAAGCAAGATATTCGAAGAGATGGCAGAAAGATGAATGTTCTGCGGATAGATATGAATTGATGGGCAGACAATGTTATATGCATAAGCAGTTTAACTATCAGTTACCATGACTTGGTTGCTTGTACCATGCTTTCACTAATTTCTTTAGTTGCCCTTGTAGTTGTGAGTTGACACAAACACTCTCTTGGCCCTCCATCCCAAGATCCAGTGGAACATTCAGAAAAGGAAGCTGAGTAAACTGGAACCATGTGGAATGAAGTCCCGCACTCAAGGACACAATGCTGGAGCAAGTTCAGGAATTGAACCTATAATCTAATAACTGCAAGGTCAAGATCTTAACCACCAGGCCAAATCACGTGATCACATGGCCAACCAGACTATCAAATTTTACATATCACTGGTCACAATGTGTTTTGCATTGTCTTAGCCTTCAAATGACGCCACCCCGATGGTTAGGCAAGCAATCCCATCCCTGATCGAAGGGGAACTGGAGAGCAATGAGAAAAGAAGTGTTTCGCTCAAGAACTCAATGCATTACCAAGTCAGGAAATCGAACCCAGAACTTAGCAATCATGGGTGCAACAGACTAACCACTAGGCCACACGCCTAGGCAGATGACAGATGGGGTGGGGTGGGGTGGAGGAAGGGTCAGAGGTTATGGTAAAAAAGTGAAGACTGGTTCAAATCTTGATTGCATTTTCTTTATTTTTTGCATTGTTTATTTTTTTATTTACTACTACTACTACTACTACTACTGCTGCTGCTGCAGCTACTGCTGCTGCTGCTGCTATTTCATAATTCTTTACCTATAATTCCTCGATCCTGATGATATTTGCATTTCCCTCTTTGTGCATTCAATATGTGTATGCATGTGTGTGTTTATATACATGCGTACATGCATGTCAG
>NC_043009.1:42653361-42663361 GCF_006345805.1 Octopus sinensis
TGTTACACAGGTAGTTTATTTTATTGACCTCAAGGGGATGAAAGCAAAGTTGACTAGCTTTTCCTCAACCAGAATTTAACTCTTTATGCTCTCCAATGCTGTTGACTCTTCAATCATACATCAAGCTGCTCCTAAAAAAAAATGTGACATAAAAAAATTGTCAAATTTAACCCAAACACCCTGTGTATATAAACAATAGGCTTCTTTCAGTTTCTGTCTACCAAATCCACTCACAAGGCATTTGTCAGCCTGAGGCTATAGTAGAAGATGCTTAACCAAGGTGCCAGGCAATGGGACTGAACCTGGAACCATCTGGTCAGGATGCAAACTTCTTACCAAACAGCCATGCTATACATTTATAAACACATTCACATACACATACATAAACATATATATATGACAAGCTTTCTTCAGTTTCCACCTACTAAATCCGCCTACAAAGCATTGGTTAGCCTGAAGCTACAGTAGAAGACACTTGCCTAAGTTACAACACAGTGGGACTGAACCCGGAACCATGTGGTTGGGAAGCAAGCTTCTTACCACACAGCCACACCAGCACATATCCACAAATAAGCTCATACATTCATACACTCGTACATACTGCACTCAAGAGATTTTTCAAGGTCAGTTTAACAGTGAAAAACTCTACAGAAACCATCAAATTAAATCCATCTCTATAACACATGTGCTACATATTTTTCAAAATAACTGTTTTGTTTCGTTTTGTTTTGTTATTTTCTTCTTTGTTTTTCTTACCTTCTTTTTTTTTTGTTTTTAGGTATCTTCCATGCAGTAACATTAGCAACTGTTTCGTTCCATTACTTAACCTGCGCAGAGAACTAATGACAAATGTGATTTTATATATAAACAGAAAATTAATGGAAAATTGTCTTGAAACAAAATAGACAAAACAAAAGTAACTATTTCAAGTGAGATGGGTATTTGTTCGTTTCTGCTTCTTGTTTTTGTTTATCATCATCACCACCATCATCTTCATCATCATCATCATCATCATCATCATTACTAATATCATCATCATCATCATCATCATCGTTATTATTATTATTGTTGCTGTTGTTTCGTTTTGATTTATTTGTTGGTTTGTTGTTTTTCCATGTATTTTATTTTATTTTATTTTTTTGTATTCTTGCTTTGCTTTCGTCTTTGATGAGAAGTCTTGCAATAGAATAAATAATCTTTAATGACTAATATACCCGACGGTGTTTTGTAAAATAGATAGAGATTTCTTCAAGAAAATTGCAAATACTATTTCTATTAATTAAAACAACTTGCTGGCAATCAAAACATTTCAAAACTATTTAATTAAGAAAAATAAATAATAATAATAATAATAATAATAATAATAATAATAATAATAATAGTGACGATGCAAATAATAATAATGATTTGGAAAACAACAAAAACAAAAGACAATTGAAAAGTTAAATCAAAATGGAAATAAACATAAAATAATAATAATAATAATAATAATAATAATAATAATAAGAGTAATAATAATAATAATAGCAATGATAATAATAATAATAATAATAATAATAATAATAGCAATAATAATAATGATAATAATAGCATGATAATAATAATAATAATAATAATAAATAATATAATAATAATAATAATAATAATAATAATAGCAATAATAATAATAATAATAATAGCAATGATAATAATAATAATAATAATAATAATAATAATACCAATGATAATAATAATAATGATAATAATAATACCAATGATAATAATAATAATAATAATAATAATAATAATAATAATAATAATAATCCCTTAAACACCTCTGGAGTTATTTCTATGTGATTAAATTTCTGAAACACGTTCTTGATAGAAGAAAAGCAACAGTTGCTGTTGAGCTCTGCTAATTTAGCTGTTTCTACTAACGATGGCTTAAATAATGAATACTTCTCTGTTAATTCGTCTATTTAGCACACTGCATCTGTTTCTTTGTTAACTAATAAACATAGTGCATATACCTATCTATTTATCTGTCTGTCTTCTTGTATATGTAAGTACATATGTTCATACGTATGTAAATATGTATGTATGTATGTATGTATGTGTGTATGTATGCCATTATTCAGTTTTATTTCAAGATTTCTTGCCAATAGAGAAAGAGCTGATTTCTAACCTAGATCCAAGGCCCCTTCATTAGAATTATATATATATATATATATATGTGTGTGTGTGTGTGTGTTGTGTATGTGTGTGTGTGTATATGTATACATATGTATACAGGAGTGGCTGTGTGGTAAGTAACTTGCTAACCAACCACATGGTTCCGGGTTCAGTCCCACTGCGTGGCATCTTGGGCAAGTGTCTTCTGCTATAGCCCCGGGCCGACCAATGCTTTGTGAGTGGATTTGGTAGGTGGAAACTGAAAGAAGCCTGTCGTATATATGTATATATATATATATATATGTGTGTGTATGTGTTTGTGTGTCTGCGTTTGTTCCCCTAGCATTGCTTGACAACCAATGCTGGTGTGTTTACGTCCCCATACCTTAGCGGTTCGGCAAAAGAGACCAATAGAATAAGTACTGGGCTTACAAAGTATAAGTCCTGGGGTCGATTTGCTCGACTAAAAGGCAGTGCTCCAGCATGGCCGCAGTCAAAATGACTGAAACAAGTAAAAGAGTAAAGAGTAGAGTATATATATATATATGTACATATATATATATATACATATATATATATACACATATATATATATATACATATATATATATATATATATATATATATATATATAGAAGTGAGTGTGTGGTAAGAAGTTTGGTTTCCAACTTCTTGGTTCCAGATTTAGTCCCACTGTGTGGCACCTTGGATATGTGTCTTCTACTATAGCCACAGGCCGACCAAAACCAGGAGAGTATATTTGATAGACAGAAGGTAAACAAACCCCATCATGTGTGTGCGTGTGTTTGTTCCCTACCACTACTTGACAGCTGGTTTTGATGTGTTTATGTTCCCATACCTTAGTGGTTCAGCAAAAGGACTGATAGAGAGAATAAGTACTTAGCTTCAAAAAATATTTTTTAATCTATAGGGATCAATTCATTTGACTAGAATTCTTCTCAGTGGTGCACCAGCATGGCCATAGTCTAATGCATGAAAGAGGTAAAAAATAAAAGAATATATATATACATCTATATATATAATATATATATATATATATATATATATATATATATATATATATTGGCCTGCTCGATTAGCCAGTGGGGTGGCGTCATTCAAAGCTAAAAAAAAACATGTGAACGCATTGTGATCAGCGATGTGTAACAACATCTGATGGTCTGGTCGGTCACGTGATCACGTGATATATATATATATATATATGTGGAGGCACAATGGCCAAGTGGTTAGGGCAGCGGACTCGCGGTTGTAGGATAGCGGTTTTGATTCCCAGACCAGGCGTTGTGAGTGTTTATTGAGCGAAAACACCTAAAAGCTCCACGACGCTCCAGCTATAGTAGAAGACACTTGCCAAAGGTGCCATGCAGTGGGACTGAACCCAGAACTCCTTCTATATATATATATGTGTGTGTATATATGTATGTTTGTATGTATGTATGTATATATAAAAATCTCATTTGCTGTTCTCTTTTTTACCTTTTTTGGTATGACATTCTGTGATTTGTATTATTTGGTAAAGCTTCAAAGTTAAGAAATTTTCAAGAATTACCACCTTCATAATTTTATTCCAAACACATAAGCTGTGAGAGTGAATTGAAACCAAATCAGTTTTTTTCATTGCCCTACAGCCCTCCAATCTTTATCTAGAGTGATTGCCATTGTATAATTAATTAAGTGTTCTTTATTAATTTGCAGAACTGAGATCAAGTCACACTATGTTTCGAGACCATGATAAAACACAATCAATCTGGGAATCTTGTTTTAACTAATTCTAACACCACTGCATTGCAGAATAGCGATACCTAAAATTAAAAAAAAACCGCATCATCATCACTAGTAGCATCACTATCAGTATCATCATCATCATCATCAGAGTAGTCATTATTATCATCATCCCTATCATCATGTTGATGGTGCCTATATTATCCCCCTCATCATCACTACCACCACCACCACCACCACCACCACCACCATCATCCTCACCATCACCACCACTGTCAACATCACACTTTTATTTGAATTTTAAAAAATTTGTTATATATTTTTTCTTTTTTTTTCAGTAATTTTCATTTTCGTTGTAAAATTTAGCATTTTTGTTCAATTTCTAATTTAGTGTTGAATAAATCATTTTTAACTTTGTCATAAATATCACACACACATACACAAATACACACTCATATACACACATGCACATGTGTGCAGACACGCACACACATGCATGCATGCATATGCCAATGCATAGACATGCACAATCATGCAAATACACATAGCAACATGCACACACACACACACACACAAATAAACATAAACACAAGCATATACTCACACTGACAACATAGTCCTTCTTACATTCACACACATACACTCTCACAGATTCACACACACTCACATGCATACATACATATACACACATCCACACATCCACACACTCATACACATACACACACACACACACACACACACACACTCATACATTCAAGCATGCACATCCACATACACACTCACAGACTCACATATACACATCCACACACACACATATTCATGCACATATACACACACATTCATGCATTCATGCATGTACATCCACATACACACACACACACACACATATACACACATGCTCATACTTGTTCTCAAATTCACACACACACACACTCACACACACACTCACAGACACTAACACAGACACACTCGCATACACACACATACACACACATACACAATCTCATTCTCACATTCACACATATACACTCTCACAGACACTTACACACACACACACACACTTGCACACGCATACATACACTCATAGATACACACAGCCATACACACACACACTCAAACACACATTCTGATACAAACACAAACTCACTATACATGCACACACACACACATACATGCAAACATACATACACACACACACACACAATGACACACGGATACATACACAAATTCACCATACATACACACATATACACACATGCACATACTCATTCTCACATTCACACACATACACACTTACAGACACTCACACACACACTCACTCACATGCACTCACATACATACACACACAAACTCATCCACACACTGATACATACACAAACTCACCATACATGCACACATACACGCATACACACACACACACTGATACCCACACAAACACCATACATGCACACACGCCTGCACATGCACACACACACTGATGCAAACACAAACACCATACATGCACACGCACAGACACTCACACACACACACATGCACCCACATACACACACACACTCACACATGCACGCACACACACACACACACAGATACACATACATTCACATACAAACATGCACATACACACACACACTCACACATGCACGCACACACACACACACACACAGATACACATACATTCACATACAAACATGCACATACACACACACACCAACACATTAATTCAACAATATAGACAAATACACACACACACACACACTCTATTTCTGATCCCTTCCATTCATAGTATGAACACAAGTGACAACCACTACCACAGCCACTGCCCATACCACCACCACCAACAACAACAACAATAACACTGCTACAGCCATCAGTGCCACCACCACCACCACCACCAGTGCCACCACCAACACCACCAGTGTCACCACCACCACCACCACAACCAACACCACCAGTGTCACCACCACCACCACCACCACCATCAGTGCCACTGCCACCTCCATCATCACTCATTTGTATCACCAACACTATAACCACTACTACTACCACCACCACCACCACCACCACCACCACGATCGATACTAATATTCTTAATACGAATTTATCAATATTACCACTATCACCACCACCACCACCACCACCACCACCACCACCACCACCACTACCACCACCACCACCACCACCACCACCACCACTACTACTACTACTACTACTACTACTACTACTACTACTACTACTACTAATAATAATAATAATAATAATAATAATGGCTTCAAATTTTGGCCCATGGTCAGCATGTTCAAAAGAGGTGGTAAGTTGATTACAGCAACCCCAGTACTCAACTGGTGCTTATTTAATCAATTCTGAAAGGATGAAAGACAAAGTCAACCTTGGCAGAATTTGAACTCAGAATGTAAAGACAGACGAAATGCTGTCAAGCATTTTCCCCATGGTGCTAACAAATCTTCCAGCTTGCCACCTTAATATTAATAATAATAATAATAATAATCTTTTCTACTAAAGGCACGAGGCCTGAAATTTGGAGGGAGGAGACTAGTTGATTATGTTAGCCCCAGTGTTTCACTGGTATTATTTAGTTTATCAACCACAAAAGGATGAAAGGCAAAATCAACCTTGGGGGAATTTGAACTCAGAATGTAAAGACAGATGAAATGCCACTAAGCATTTTGCCTGATGTTTTAACGATTCTGCCAGCTCACCATAGCAATAATAATAATATAATAATAATAATAATAATAATAATGATAATAATAATAATTTCAAATTTCACCACAATGGCAGCAGCTTGGGGTGAGGTGACAAATCAATTACATCGAACCCCCCAGTGCATAACTAGTACTTATTTTATTGACCCCGAAAGGATGAAAGGCAAAGTTGACCCTGGTGGAATTTGAACCCAGAACGTAGCAGGAGACAAAATAACGCTAAGCATTTCACCCAGTGTGCTAACAATTCTGCCAGCTCACCATAATAATAATAATAATAATAATGATAACCATTACAAGTTGTGGCAATATGGCCAGGTAGCGAAAGTGCTACATTGGAAACTGGGCGAAAAGTGGGGGCTAGAGAGAGGCAAGATATGGTATGAACACAAACTGCAGAGAGTGGCAGAGTTGGAGACTATCAAAATCCTCTGGGATTTCCTGATCCAAACAGATCAGGTACTAGAGCATAAAAGACTGGACCTAGTGGTGGGGGACAAGGTGCACCACATATGCTATACAGTTGATGTTGCATGCCTCTTTGACCCATGAATAGTCAAGAAGAAAAGCAAAAAGATAGATTGATAAAACCCTCTTAAGTACGAAATAGACCGGCTATGGAAAATGAAGAAGGTGAAGATAGTGCCAATTATTGTTGGGTCCTTGGGAACAGTATCAGGAGGTATCAAGAGGAATATAAAGGAAATTGGAATAGAGGGCCCAGTAGAACTGTTACAAAAGTTTGGCCTCCTTGGCACAGCCAGAATAATCAGAAAAGTATTAGATAACTGAAAAGAAAGGATAGCATGGTACCGTAGGGCTGCAGGTAGTAAGCCCGCTACGCATGCAAGACTCCAGGAGCTCCAACAAAACCTGTGATAAAGATAAATAATAATAATAATAATAATCCTTTCTACTAGAGGCACAAATCCTGGAATTTTGAAGGAGGGAACGACTTGATTACGTTGACCCCAGTGTTTTGCTGGTACTTAATTTATCGACCACAAAAGGATGAAAGGCAAAGTCGACCTTGGCAGAATTTGAACTCAGAATGTATAGGCAGATAAAATACCGCTAAACATTTTGCCTGGTGTGCCAAGTGGTAGTAATACTAATACTAATACCACTACAAATACTATTATTGTTAATAGCATTTCATCAATATTATCATCATGACTACCATCACTATCACCACCACCACCACCACCACCACCACTACCACCACCACCACCACAACCACAACCACTACAAGCAACATCACCTCTACCACTACCACCATCACTACCACTACCACTGCACAACCATTAACACAACTAACACCACCATCACTACCACCACCACTACCACCACTACCACAGCCACAAGACCATTAACACAACTACCACCACACTACCACTACTACCACACAACCACCACCACCAACGCCACTACATACCATTATACAAACTACACAATGTAAGTTCCTCAAAATTAATATATCAAATTAATAAATGCTGAAGTCCCAAATTCCTGCAATAAACTGACATTAACAACAACAATAACAAAAACAACAACAGAATACAAAACAGCAATTATATTGACAATGACACCACCAAGAACAATGATAAACAAATAAAAAGCATATATTCACTGATATTCAGATATGTGTGTGTGTGTGTGGGTGTATGTATATATATATGTACATATAATATATATACATATATGTGTGTGTATATGTATATATATATAATATATATATACATGCATATATATATATACATACATACATACATATTTATATATATACATGCACACACATACATACACAGTACTTATGGTACAAAATCACATATATGCAAATGTATGTATATATACACACATATAAGTTCATACATGGATGCACATGTATACACATATACAATATACATGCATTCAGGAATACACACAGATTCAGACATACACACACACACCTGTATGCACATGTACATACATACGCATGTACAGTACACATCTACATGCATGCACAAACACACACACACATGAACATACATACATACATACATACATACATACATACATACATAGTGAACTTCTCAATTGCGTGGTTTCGGGTTCAATCTTACCATGAAGCAGCCTGGCCAAATGTCTTACGTCTTATGAGTGGATTTTGGTTAGCAGAAACTGAAAGAAGCTATGGCCAAGCCTGTTCTTTCTTTCTTGGTCTGGCCATTGTCAGTGCAACATCAATATTCCTCCCTGTGTTGGTGAAATCTTGTATCCCTGCCATAAGGCTTCATTTCCACACACGCCAGCTGAATTTAATTCGTCCTTAGTCGAAAGACCCCTGTTGTTATGTCCTGTTTATTTTATTGTATTTGTGTAACATTATCCATTTTTTCCGTTTTTGTTTTTGTATACATTCACTGCTTTCTTCCAAGGAATCTAATGCTCTTAGCTTAGTTTTTCCTCGGGGCTGGCCAGATTGAAGCAATCACAAGTATAATCAGCGGAAATTGCGAAGATAATCTGATACTCGACTGAAGAAAGTAAACTTTGAATGACCCATCCTTGTTTTCTTTGTATTGTCTATCTGGATGTTTTGTTGTCCCATTTTTATATCACTTAACTGTCCAGATGTTTTGCATCATTGTCCCTTTTATTTTTTATATATATACATATATATATATACATGTAGTTAATCCTAAAAAACAAGGAAAAATGCAACAAGAAAAAACAACAATGTGAGAACATGGTACATGCAAAGTATCAGCAGACGTTCAGGGAAGGAAAGAAAAGTAGTTTTATGTTTCTAGCAAAGCTCTTCATCAGAAACAGAAGACAGAGGGAAGTCCAAGAGAAAAGAAGACAGAGGAAAAAATATATATCAGAGATGTGTGACCTAGGTAGACAAGGTAGGCAGTGCCTGCCTTGAATAAAATATATTGATAGCAACATTCTCCTCTCGTGGAAAAATATGCACCTAATTCAATAAAATTAGGTGCACCAGGTTAGTCTGATTACAATGCATAAAATGCAAAATATTTTCTTTTCTTGTAGATTGGGTAGCATAATTCGACCCTGCTTTCCAATCTCAGTATTTAAGCTATGCATAGTACTTCTGTAGAAAATTTGGTTTAAATGTTTGACAACTCAGCACTGTCCATTGGACAGGGGGCGTTTTGCTCGTATATATATATATATATATATATATATATATATATATATATATATATATACAGTACTGTGCAAAAGTTTTCAGCCACTTTAAACTATTGTAAACTTCTACTAATTGCCAAAGTGGATGTTTTGCTTTGCGTTTTTTACAAGATGAAACATTGGCCCTGTTGGAGTCAT
The DNA here is from genome assembly GCF_006345805.1 of Octopus sinensis. Classification (NCBI taxonomy): domain Eukaryota; kingdom Metazoa; phylum Mollusca; class Cephalopoda; order Octopoda; family Octopodidae; genus Octopus; species Octopus sinensis. The sequence goes on from NC_043009.1 coordinate 42,663,312, forward strand.
TTCTATACTTAATCATTATATTTTGCAGTAGGGGTTCTGAATGAGAGAGG
>NC_043009.1:42670861-42678361 GCF_006345805.1 Octopus sinensis
TTTAGGCATTCAAAAGAGATAGGCTATTAACATGTTGCCAACCACGCCCATCACATCAACCACACATATACTGCTGATTTACCTATCAACAACGTTTCCCCACCCACCACCACCACTGCTTCCAGTTACTAACTTCGCCAAAGAAGGAATATAATAAAAAATTTCTTTCTCCAGATTGCCCTAACACCACCTACCTACCTGCCCACCTATTTAATCACCATCGCCACCATCACACCACCACCACCGCCGTCACCACCACCGTCACCGCTTTCACTGCCAACACACTGTTATCATCAGCATGGTTTCCATATTGGTTAATGTCTTTTACCTTCCATATTCTCTTTGTCCATATCATCATCATCATCGACATCATCACCAACAGCCAAACCAATTACCAGCACCACTGCCAACACACCACCACCACCACCACCGCCATCACATCACCACCACTACCTTCGCATCTACTACAGCCAGCACTACAACAAACACATTTCTACCACCACCACCACCACCATCACCACTATCATCACCACCAACACCATGTCTGTGACCACCACTGCCATGACAATCACCATCTCAGAACACCATCACCATCATCATCATCATCATCATCATGCACCCCGCCCATGCCGACGCCAATTGCTTACCACTACCCTGATATCTATTCCCCCTGTCACAACCCCGACCCCCACCACAGACCCCCCCACCCCATCACTTACTCTTTTCTTTTTCTGCTTTCTCTCTGTTTTCCTCTCCCTTGCCACCGCCACCACCACCACCACCACCACCACCAACATTACCACCACTGACACCACCAGCCCTGTCTCTGTCCTGCCGTCCTGCCGTCCTACTAACCAGTGCAACTATTCCACTATTGTGCTATATTGATTCTGTCATTCACCAACACATTATACCATCGCTGCAACTCTCTTCTCTGGACAAGAACAGCAATTTCAAATATTACCTTTGCTTTAGCATTTCATGCAAATACTTTAGAAAACTGTAAATGAACATAAATTTCCTGCAAGGGCAAATAACTATAGATATATTGAATGTAATATGCAAGTGCTTGTAGACGTTGGATTTTAATGCTATGGCCTATTGTGTTTGGCTAAAAGGGAAACGAACTCAAAGCCACTTGTCAGTATTTATATGTGTTCGGTGGATAGCAAGAAATATTAAGGGTTTGTTCTTAAGCACTTTAACTGAGCATTGAAGTCACTTTCCTGTTCAGCTAGATGCTCTATTTAATTAGAGAAGTGTATTGAAAAGAGTTGCTTTAGATGTTCTCTGAAGAACATTATATTAGTCTGCTTAAATCTCCACTGATGCTCGCATCTGCCTTTGTTTCTTTCTCTCTCTCTCTCTCTCTCCCTCGCTTTTTATCTTTATCTTTATCTATCTCCATCTTTCTCTCTCCCATACACACACACACACACACACACACATACGTGTACGCACCTATGCATAGTAAAATACACACATATATATAAGTGTGACTCCATCTCTTCGAACCAACCATTGAAAAACATTTGATGTCGTTATTAATAAGCAAAACTATTACGGAGCTTGATTTCAATATGCTTCCAATCTTTTACGCCAGGTTTTTACAAATGGACCGACCCATAAGTGATTGGTCTGGTTTGTCTTAAGACCCGATGATATCGATGTGAAATGTAAATCAATAACTCCTTCACTGACTCGATACACATCAAGAAATAAAAGATTCTAGAAAATAATAAATAACACTTCACAGCTTCCTTGACTGAAAATGTTGATCTAGACTTCATTTCAAACACATTGATCACCCTATCAATTGGTTCTGCTTTATTATATATAGTTTTATCTCGACAAACATTGAAATTGAACTAACCTAAACTGGTTAGATTTTCTATTAAGAACTCAGATATCTCTCATTGATTTCAATTTCTTTCACAAAACCTTCCCAGCCAGTAGGCAGTTTATTATTATTTTTTTTATTCCTATGCTTATATATTTATTAAACCACTCCGTACTCCATATATTACTAACTTCTTAAAATCTTTTAGCCTGAAGATTCTTCTTCTGTCTATATGAATTGTCCCCGCTTTTCTCCCTACCCTGCCAGCTTCTTTAAATGTTCCTGCCTCACAATTCTTCTGTCTAGATTAATTTCCAAACATACACTGCCAACTTCTTTAAACCTTCCTCTCTTAAGATTCTCCCCTTCATGTACCAATATTAGCCACTTACACCACCATCTTTATGAAAGATTCCAGCGTCAAGATACCTCTTTAATCTACATTGAATTTTCGTCTCTATCCTGCCAGTTTCTACAAGAATACATCTATTTTATCAATGCTCCTTTTCATGATTCCCCCTTTTTTATCAAGCAGATCATTGTCCCACTAATGATTCCAAAACAGCAAAGTAATATCAATTCATTGCTGTGTTCTTTGATTCCAAGTTAAATTTCCAAGCACAATATGAAATACCCAATCAATCCTAGCAATAGAAATGGTTTTGTGAAGTTTAGTTATGTAAACAACAAACTAAAGTAAAATTTAAGCTTTAAGCTAAAACAGAAAGATTAAAAAGACTTTTTCTTAATAAAATACATTTTATAATTAGATATATATTCTTACAATTTAAATATATACAGTCATTTCCATAGGGCATGAATGGATTGAGTAAGTAGAGAACCAAACATTGCTTAAAACAATTATATAATACCTTTGCTCTTTTTAGAATATTGAACTCACGTAGATAAATAGATACATACATACATGTGTGTGTGTGTGTGTGTGTGTGTGTGTGTGTGTGTGTGTGTGTGTGTGTGTGTATGCGTGTGTCCCCTACCAAATGACACCTTGAATAAATATTTTCTACCATAGTTTTTTTTTTCCCCAACACCCAGCAGTTTCAGTTTGAATCATGCCAGGATCAACTGGGTCTTTCATTCCTTCAGGCTCCAATAGATAAGTTACCAGCACAGGAGTGGCTGTGTGGTAAATAGCTTGCTTACCAACCACATGGTTCTGGGTTCAGTCCCACTGTGTGGCACCTTGGGCAAGTGTCTTCTACTATAGCCTTTGGCAGGCCAAAGCCTTGTGAGTGGATTTGGTAAATGGAAACTGAAAGAAGCCTGTCGTATATATGTATATATATATATGTGTGTGTGTTTGTGTGTCTGTGTTTGTCCCCCCAACATCGCTTGACAACCGATGCTGGTGTGTCTGCGTCCCCTGTAACTTAGTGGTTCAGCAAAAGAGACTGATAGAATAAGTACTGGGCTTACAAAGAATAAGTCCCGGGATCGATTTGTTCAACTAAAGGCAGTGTTCCAGCATGGCCGCAGCAAAATGACTGAAACAAGTAAAAGAGAGTAAAAGAGAACCCTATAGAAAGTGGTTCTTTTTCTTTTTTAATTTCATGCCCTCTTTTTGTTTATCTGTTTTGGTTGAACTATAGCTTTTACTATAGCCAAACCATTATATAATAAAGAACCACAGTGTCATAGGCATATGGAATGACGCAAGTTCTTACACATGTGTTAGGCAAAGTCATGTCACCCTCATTGGATGAATGTAGCTAAAAGCATATTTGATTATAAAGAGAATAGAGAAGGGGTAAGGAAAAACTAGAGAGAAAGAGGAGAAGAGGGAGATGGGTGAGCAACTAAAAGGGAATTGGTACTATGAAGATATCCCTTGACAATAACCAGAGATAAGAGAGATCAAGTAGCTTATAAAAGAAGGAAGGGACCAGGACAACAGGGAGGTCTGTCAAAGTGAAGACAATATCAAGGAATGCTTGGTGGTAGGTAGTAAACATCCATGGCCCTTAATAAACAGATTCTAAAGAAATAGAGATAAAGGCAGTATGGACAATGGGGCAATTATACAAATATACAGGTCAATAGTGTGGGAGGGAGACCTATGGTAAGGGAAGGTGGAGAGGGAGTGCTGTGAGAGAATTATGTTACTGTATTACAGTCTTAAGGGGCTAGAATTAAAATAAAATGTCTAGAGGGGGGCTAGTTCTTAGAAGTATAAAGATTTATGGTAATGGGGTGGTTTTGTAGAATTTATATCTGCACAAGCAAATTACGTCAGAGGAGGGATTCAGTAGTGGTATGATATCAAGTGAGTCATTGCAACTTAAATGACAGGGTTGTTGATTTGTATGAAGGGAGCTTCACCACAAACTATAGTATCAGAACAGGTTTCAGGGTATGCCTTGGGGTGATGTAAGTTGATTGTGATGGAAGTGGTTTGTTTTGAGACACCATTAGCAAAAGAGCTCAGGTGTATAAGATAACATCACATAAGATCAATTGTGCCACTATAGTAAACCCTGGTGAAATGGCTCCTTGGGGTAGTGACGGTACATTCGTACACAACATTATAATACAAGCAAATGTGTGATAATGGATTTTCTTTCTTTCTTTTATTCTTTTACTTGTTTCAGTCATTTGACTGTGGCCATGCTGGAGTACCACCTTTAGTCAAGCAAATCGACCACAGGACTTATTCTTTGTAAGCCTAGTACTTATTGTATCGGTCTCTTTTGCCAAGCCGCTAAGTTATGGGAACATAAACACACCAGCATCGGCTATCAAGTGATATTGGTAGGGACAAACACAGACACACAAACACACACACACATATATATATATATATATACATACACATATATACGATGGGCTTCTTTTAGTTTCCGTTTATCAAATCTACTCACAAGGCTTTGGTCGGCCTGAGGCTATAGTAGAAGCCACTTGCCCAAGGTGCCACGCAGTGGGACTGAACCTGAAACCATGTGGTTGGTAAGCAAGCTACTTACCACACAGTCACTCCTATGATGTGGTAAAATCTTTTTGAAGGCAGTGAGTGCATAATCAACAATTGTAATATTATCCCATTAGTATTTAAACCAACCATATCCAGCCCAAATATTCTACCTGTTTTATGTTCAAACCAGCCAGACCTAGCATCTTACACTTAACCTACAATGTCATTCTAAAAATAATCATATCATTGAAATATCAAAGCTATGAGATAATGTGTGATTAAATCCAAGCAATATGAATAAATAAGCATTACATTTGACAGAGTAATCCAAATGGTAAAGGTTTATTCCTCCATCAATCTTCACCAACTATTTCTGGGAGGGTCATGGCAATAAAGTCATCAAACGCCTCCTATCAGAAATAACTGTCATTACACTTCCCAGCTAGATTCCCAAGTAGTTCCACCTGAGACTATAACTATTTCATTCTTGGTCCACCCCTAGACCACTAGCCAGTTAGCTCAGCTTGAAGAATCCATCTTGCGGTTCTTTCCTGTGACATTCTAATCACATACTCATAGTACTGGAACCATGATTTCTCAATGCAGAGAAGTAACAGCTCAGGCTGGAAAGACTCCTTGATCTCCAAGCTATGCACTCTGTTGAGTAACATTACTCCAGACGGTTTTGGTATTAGCCCAACAGCAAAATGAAACTATTGTTGATTACGTTCCAGCATGCCTATACTTGTTGATAACTAAATTAAAACGCCAACTCTCCATATCTCATAGGAACATTGTAAGGCATTTTAAAATGTTTAGATTTATCAATCACTATTGTTCAAGTGCCTTGTAATTTCACTGAGACTGCGACTATTATCACGAAGGTGCAATGGCCCAGTGGTTAGGGCAGCAGACTTACGGTCGGAGGATTGCGGTTTCAATTCCCAGACTGAGCATTGTGTGTGTTTATTGAGCAAAAACATTTGAAGCTCCACAAGGCTCTGGCAGGGGGTGGTGGTGACCCCTGTTGTACTCTTTCGCCCCAACTATCTCTCACTCTTTCTTCCTGTTTCTTGAGTAATGCTGCGATGGACAGGCGTCCCATCCAGCTGGGGGAAACACATACACCATAGAAACCAGGGAAACTGGCCCCATGAGCCTGACTAGGCTTGAAAAGGGCGCATAAATAAAAATAAAATGTGACTATTATCCAACTAGTTCATTCTTGGTCTACCCTTGGCCTCCTGCAAGTTAGTTCAGACAGTTTTCATATTAGTCCAACAGCAAAGGTGAAACTATATTTGATTTTAAAATTACACAAGCGCAGGAGTGGCTGTGTGGTAAGTAGCTTGCTAACCAACCACATGGTTCCGGGTTCAGTCCCACTACGTGGCATCTTGGGCAAGTGTCTTCTGCTATAGCCCCAGGCCGACCAATGCTTTGTGAGTGGATTTGGTAGACGGAAACTGAAAGAAGCCCGTCGTATATATGTATATATATATATATGTGTGTGTTTGTGTGTCTGTGTTTGTCCCCCTAGCATTGCTTGACAACCGATGCTGGTGTGTTTACGTCCCCGTCACTTAGCGGTTCAGCAAAATGAGACCGATAGGATAAGTACTGGGCTTACAAAAGAATAAGTCCCGGGGTCGATTTGCTCGACTAAAGGCGGTGCTCCAGCATGGCCGCAGTCAAATGACTGAAACAAGTAAAAGAGTAAAGAGTAAGAGTAAGCGTTTCCTAGTTCCAGAAAAGACAAACGGTTGGCCACAGTTATTATTATTATTTCCCAGAAACCATGGGGGATAAAATTAAAATTTAAGTTCTGCAACACCGTAAATAAAATAAAATAGGTGGGGTGAGGCATTGAGCATAAACCCTTGACAAAGAAGACAGACATCATATTATCTTTCTAACACATATGTTCCAGCTGTGACCGTCCTGTATTTTTTCAGATATCACTAGGAGTTCTTTCAGAGCAACTTCTGTTTCATTTTTTGTTGTTGTTGTTGTTGTTGTTGCTGTTGCTGTTTTTTGTGCTCACACTGCAATCATGCTCTACAGCCGACTTGATGGAACAAGTAAAACATTAAATGTGTAGATGTGTACTTCATTTTTGTTTTACACACATTTTGCATGCTCACACAAGACGAAGAAGGAGAGGAAGAAGAAGAAGAAAGAGAAGGAGAAGAAGAAGAAGAAGAAGAAGAAGGTGAAGAAGAAAAAGAAGAAGGAGGAGGAGGAGATGAAGAAGGAGGAGGAGGTGAAGAAGAAGAAGGTGAAGAAGAAGAAGAATATTGATAAGAAAATAATAATTATGATAATAATAATAATAATAATGAGAATAGTATTGATAATGGTAATAACAGCAATAACAACAATACACACACATATACACATAATATTACACATACACATATAAATGCGTTTGCATGCATGTGTGTGTGTATACATGTGTGTGTGTGTTTGTGTTTGCACATGTATTCAGTGTGTTTGTCTGTATAAATGCAAATGTGAATATGGCGTAATGGGGTTTTAAGCTAGTGACAAGCCGAGTGTGCAACCCAGATTTTATATATCTGTTTAAGACATTTCACCTGACTTAAACCTGATACCTGGTAGTCTGGTTGTCATCAACAGTCTGCACAGGGATTGACTTTGATACAATTTGACACACTATCCAAATAGGAAAAAAATCTTCTGTAATGCCCAAATGGTATTTTCACTCTAT
>NC_043009.1:42683361-42691308 GCF_006345805.1 Octopus sinensis
ATGATATGCGTGAGAGAGAGAGAGAGGAGAGAGAGAGAATATGTGTGTGTGTGTGTCTGTGTGCCCCAGTATGGCCACAGCTCGTGTGCTGAAACTGGTTCATTTCATATGTATATATATGTATGTATATTCATACATGTATATAAATATATATATATATTTATAAATATGTGTGTGTGTGTGTGTGTGTGTGTGTGTGTGCGTGCGTGTGGTGTACATTCATATATATATATTTAGAATTTACAAAAATAGAAGATGAATACGGGTTTGTAAACAACAAACAGATGTATTAGTTTAACGCTCTGGAAGTGAGAATGTCTTTTACGTTTCGAGCCTATGCTCTTTGACAGAAAGGAATACAGAAATAAACAGGGAAAGAAAATAGAAAAAATTTATAGTGGCTATAAAAATTACCTTTAAAAAATACAAATACTTTTATTCTGTTTGGCTTAGAAATTGATGTAACCCTTACCTGCCGTCTAACGGTTAAAAGACAGTTTTTTTACTGGTTGAGATGGCTTAGTTTCTGCTTCAAATATGGTTACTTCCAGATCTCGTTCTAGTACCTATGATGTAAAAAAAGATGTAGTCTCATGTCAGTGCTTTAATGTGTTGACTTGATATCATGAGTTGAATTTTTTTCTGAAGAAGTTGTCCATGACAACGGTAACTGGACTATATTTCTGACTTACTGTTCAGTATAATTTTTGTCTAGTTTAGGATCTCGAGTGTCTCTGTCAAACATAGTCTGAGGTTTTGCAATCCTTTGTTACAGAAAGCAGCTTTAACAATGATAGTCAATGTTGCTGAAACACATTCCAATGAGCTATGCCTGAGTTCGAAGAGAATTTTGACAAAGATATGGAGTTCATGTACCTTGGGTTGTATGAGTGCAATTGCTGGTAGCATCATTTCTTAAAGGTTTTCACGGCAAGTCCATGATACTTTCATTACAACAAAGAATGTTATAGTCACTCTATATACCATCACTTCAGAGAGACACAATTCTATAAGTGAGCACTGGGTTTTCAACAATTACGACTTTGTTCTCGCAGTGGAATCTTTCTTGTAAGTTTTAGTTCGGGTATGATGTTTTGGAAGCAATAATATTGGAACAAAAATAGCTGTTCTTAAACGTTGACAAATTTGTAGTATTTGTGCATAGGTGGGAAATGTTGTCACACTCAGGGTAAGAAATTTCTAGTTGAGTATGTTGGTTGCTATATTCATGCTGTACAGTGGAATAAACCAGATTGCCATCTTCCTGGATCTTCTGTTGCGTTGGGGATGTCCTTTCTATAAAAGTTTCTCACTTATGACTCTTCTCACTATTGCATCATTTCAAAAGCAGATGGCTCTATTGAAAATTCTTTTACCTGAAAGTGAATTAAGAGTTGCAAGTTTATCTAATTATGACTAGGGAATTTGCAATATCATGATATTTCTGTTTGACTTTCTGTAAGTGCTATGTTTAAATAGATGAGGCTGAAGTAAAGCAAAATGTAATGTTTCAGAAACAACTTTGAAATACCAAGAAAACTAAGTGAAACCCTTCAAAAACGTACTTCTGTAGAAATAAGAACTTAAAAAATTCTTATGCAAAACCTAATTCTTAAAATTGAACCAATATATGTAGAAACTAAGTCATGAGATTGGAGCAGTATATAATAAAAAAAAAATATCTTTGAAATGCTTTCAGAAGCTATGGTTGGGCAAATTCTATGGTAAAACCTCAAGAATGCTAAACCAGAGTATAGACATACAGTACATATACAGACATAAATACAAACCATACGTACTCACACAATCATATATATATATATATATATAGGGAGTGAGCGAGGGGTGGGAAGTGGGAGCCACTAGTTTTGATCAATTGAGGACAAATCAATTTGATAGCAGCAACAGACTGATACCATTATCCAGGATTATAATATGTGACCATATACAATGTATAGTGTATGTGCATGTGTGTGTGTATATAATATATATATTATATATCTATATATATATATATATATATATATTATATCTATATATATTTTATATATATATATATATATATAATATATATAATATATATGTATATATATAATTTATATTTATATTTATATTTATATATATATATGCGTGCATTTATATATGTATCAATACATACATACATACATATATCTATTACTTTTGGAAGAGTTCGGTTAAATGAACGAAAGCACTACTAAAGAATTACATTATTTATATTTGACGGATATTTGTCCTCATCTTGTTTGTTGTTAACACAACGTTTTGGCTGATATACCCTCCAGCCTTCACCAGGTGTCTTGGAGAAATTCCGAACCTGGATTCTCATTCCTAAGGTATTTTTCGATGTCGTTATATTATTATTATTATTATTATTATTATTATTATTATTATTATTATTATTATTATTATCCAGGTCACTGTTTGGAATCGAACTTGGAATCTTGGGGTTAGAAGCCTACACTCTTAACCACTACGCGACATAGAGTGAATTTTAGGGCTTATAAATCTAATATTTTCCTATCCCTCCTTAATACCAGTTCCTATATGCTACTTATATCTGCACTCGGTCTGCTTAGGAGGTTGTTGTGTCCTAGCATATGTGCTGTTTCTTTTAGTTTTCGTATTTTCCAGTGGTGTTCTTCATCTCTTAAATGTAGAACTGTATTAATAAAGAATTATCTAAATTTTGACTGCATCCTTCTCTCTCTCTCTCTAGTTCTCCCTCTATCTTTTTCTATATATATACATACACACACATATATATACATGTATATATGTATATATATATATATATTATATATTATATATAATATATATATACACACACATTCATACATATATACACACATGCATGTACTAAAATTCTGACAAATCTTATTTAGTGAAGATAGCACACACACACACACACACACACACACACGTACTCATGGAATAAGTCTGTCATGATTGTGAAAGAACTCTGTAGGACAGTAAAGCAAAACATGCGTATTTTCCCAAAAGGATGTCATGAATATCCTACGTCAGAAACTCAAGAAGACCAAGATGTGTTCAGTGTCTTTGGAGACTTAGAAAATGGGTCTGGGATTTTGTATAAGCATCTAGATATACATATGTCTATAATAAATATATATGTGAATCAGTGTGTAAATATGTATTTTTAAATATAATTTTATTTTATTTTTCTATCGTAAACTATGCATGTATGTATACATTTGTACATAAATACAAACATGTATAAACGCTTGTTTTTTTATGTTGAATTATATTAAAAACAATTTAACATGAAACTGAAGAATTACTCAACGCATTTTGTAGAGTATAAATTTATTTAGAGTTCTGTTGCGATAAAAGAGGATAAACAGTGGCTTCGGAGTTTCTGTCTGCAAGCTAAAATTTCAAAATCACTGTCACCCCTCTTCATGTAAAAGTGCAATACATGTGCGTGTATGTGCATGCGTGCATGTGCATGCGTACACGCGCTTATGTACGTACACACACACATATAAATATACGTAAAATGTTGGGTGGGAACAAATGCCCATGCCGTTTTTCAGTTGGTGGCATATAAACATCATTTCTCACGTGACAAAAGCTTATGACATATATATATATATATATATATATATATAGATAGAGAGAGAGAGAGAGAGAGAGAGAGAGAGAGAGAGATACATACACACATACATGCATATATGTGTATACATATACATACATATCTATTATGTATCGTATGTCTATATATATCATATATATTGTATGTATATATATATATATAATATATATATACTATATATTATATATATATATATATATATATATATATTATGTATATAATATATATATATGTATATATATATTTATATATTGAATATGTATATTTATATGGAGGACAACGAAATACATTTTCATCATTTGATAAAAGTTTTATTTTCCTGAAAAACTAATCGCTTTGAAAACAGCAAAAGAGACATGAGAAGGTTATGAAGATTATGCCAGAGCTGAAAGGTCTGTTCGTAAATGGTTCACTAGATTTGTGGGTAAAATTTTTGATCTGGGAGGCAGTGAACGTTCCAGTATGCCTACACTTGTTGATGATGACTAAATCAAAATGATTATCAAATGTTATCCAGTTCACACGACAGGAGACATCGCAGAAATACTCCACATATCTCACATGAGCGTTGAAGAGCATTTAAAAACGTTTGGATTCATTTATCACTATTTTTTAGCGGCCCATAATTTAATAGAAAAACAATTAATTTAATGGAACGCATTTCCATCTGTATTTCTTTACTCAAAGGCAGCAAAAATGAACCATTTTTGAAAAGAACGATTACAGGCAATAAATGGAAAAGAACCTGGGGGGATGAAATGAACCACATTTTATCACTCCTAAAGATGATCAGTATCAGAAGATAATGCTCTGTATCCGATGGAATTAGGACATTATGCATTAATAGATCCTTCCATGAAACCAGATGTTGAATTGAAACTATTATTGTTCCCAACTAGACCGATTAAAGGAAACAATCGTTGAAAAATGTCGAATTGGTCAGCCAGAAAGATTTCCTCTTTCTCAAAGACAATGCTAGATTTCATGTTTCTTTGCAGACCCGGAAGAAATTTGTACGGCATTGCTGCAATGTCTAATCACACCCATTGTACTCATCTGACCTCAGATTATCGATTATTTCGATCCTTGCAAAGTTATCTTTATGGGAAGGACTTCAGTTCTGTGAAAGATTGTTGAAACCGCTTACAGAGCGGCCGGAGCTGAGATATTGTACATCAAATTGAAGCGACATCGCAGCATGACCTAGAAAGTTGCCAAGTTGTAAAAGGATGAGATCATGAAACTGTCTCAAAGATGACCAAAAGTAGTGGAATAAAATGCGACATTTGTGTTTGAAGAAAGGTATTGAAATTATGTAAAAATATTTTTTTTTATTTAAATATTACTTAAAAAACGATACAATCTTTGTTGTTCGAACCCAATATATATACATAGGCAACAAGCTGGCAGAATCGTTAACTCGCCCGGAAAAAATGTTTAGCAGCATGTCATCCGCCTTTATGTTCTGAGTTCAAATTTCACCGAGGTCGTCTTTGCCTTTCATCCTTTTGAAGTCGATAAAATAAGTACCAATCGAACATTAGGGTTCGTGTAATCAATTGATCTCCTACCCCAAAATTGCTGGCTTTGTGCCAAAACTTGAAACCAGTATATACACAAACATGCAGGAAGTAAATAGACACCTTTAATTTTCAAAATCTTTTATTTAATACACAAAGCAAACAATTGAAATGTAATCGATAGGTAGGACGAAATACTTTAGTATTTAGTTGATATTCCCTTTGCAATTTTTAATTCAGAATCTCTTTTTGGCATTGAACTGATGAACTTTGTGACTGTCTCTTGTGGAATTTCTGCCCACTTTTCACGCAGTAATCGAAACAATTCATCTTTAGATTTAGGTTTCTGTCAAGTTTTTCGTATAGCTCTATCTAGTATGCTCCAAAGATTTTCAATGGGGTTCATGTCAGGAGATTGGCTCGGCCAAGGAAGCTTTTTGATCCCATCTTAAGACAGCCATTGTTGATACCTTTTTTCTGTGTGGTATGGAGCCCCATCTTCCAAGAAAAAAAAAACTCATTTTTCGTTATGTTATCGTGTGAATATATTATTATTGAGGTGGCAAGCTAGCAGAATCGTTAGTGCACTGGACGAAATGCTTAGCTGCATTTCGCTCATTGATACATGGTGAGTTAAAATTCCACCAAGTTCGACTTTGTTTTTCATTCTTTTGAGGTCGATGAAATAAGCACCAGTGAAACACTGGGGATTGATGTAATTGATTTATCTCCTCTTCCAAAATTGCTGCCCTTGTGACAAAATTTGAAGCCATCATTTTTTCTTGTTGTTGTTATTATTATTTTTTTTCTGCTGCTTATTATTATTATTATTATTTTATTATTATTATTATTATTATTATTATTATTATTATTATTATTATTACTGAAGGTGGTGAATCAGCAGAATTGTTTGCATGCCGGGCAACAAGCTTAGTGATATTCCGTCCACCTTTATTTTTATGCTCTGAGTTCTCACTTCACAGAAGTTGACTTTTGTCTTTCATCCATTTGGGGCTGATAAACTAAGTACCAGTTGAACACTGGGGTCGATGTACTCAACAAAATCCCTCCCCAAAAACTGCTGGCCTTGTGCCAAAATGTAAAACCATTATTATTATTATTATTATTATATTATTATTATTATTATTATTATTATTATTGTTATTATTATTATTGTTGTTATTACTTTCGGTCAGAATTATCTAAATATGATATTATTATTGATATTATTGTTATCACTATAGCGGGGTTTCTCATTTTTGTTGTTGTAGCGGCTATCATTGTGGTTACTCTTGTTGTTGCTTCCTGTAAGAGCAAAAAGCTTTCAATATATTTTCTAATATACCACTATTTTCATGGCTCTCCAATGCACAAAAGAAAACCAAACAACAAACAACAACAAAAATAAGAAAGAAAAACAATAAATAAAATAACAATAACAATAAATATATAAATTAAAACCATTGAATACAAACAAAAATATGAATAAAAAAAATAAAGGCAAAATCAAAGACAAAACAAAAATACCAAAATAAAAAATAAAAACAACATACAGTAATTTGTTCGACAAATAAACAAAAATTTATTAAAATGTTATTATGTCATTTTTAATATCATATATACGCAAAGTTGTATAGAAAAACCTTTTGGTTTGTACCAGGATTTCTATTCATTGAGGTATTCGGTGAGATAATACTGACCGAAATGGGAGATGAGTTTTCTACTTCGCTGATTAAACTTGGGTTACACGTTTGTCTATTCAGAACAGCAATTTGGAAGACATCTTGCTTTTTTTTTTATCTCTCTCTTTATCTCTTCCCCATCTTTCTTTCTTTCTTTCTTTCTTTCGCTCTCTCTCTCTTCTACAAACAGATATCAAAAGAATAAAGACATCAGTGAAAATAGAATTGAATAAACATTAGAGATAAACAAGCAGTCTAAAAGAAACAATGAAATGAAATAAATGAATAAAGGTCTTTATTGAAATGTATTAAAGTTTTCTCTGCTTTTTGGTGTTGTTTTTTATATTATTATTTTTAATATTTGTATTTTTATTTTCGTTTTTTTATTATTATTTTATTTTCATTTTATTATTGTAAGATTTGTTATCGTTTTATATTATCATTATTGTTATTATTATTATCATCCTCATCAGCACCATTATTATTATCATCATCATAATTATCATAATCATCATCATCATTATTATTATCTGTAGTAAACTACTTAACAGTGTGTCAGATTGAGATTCAGCCATTAATCATATTTTCTCCAATCAGATTAATTAATGAGAGTCATATATATATATATATATATATATATCATATAATATATATATATTATAATATATATTATATATATATATGCTGTGTGGTGTGTGTATTGTATGTATATATATGTATATGTATATATGTGTTTGTATATGTATATATATGTGTATATATATATATGTATATATATATATATATATATATATGTATATGTATATATATATATATACATGCACACAAATATATATGTACATATATGTATACATATACACACAAATATATACATGTGTGTGTTCGTGTGTGTGTGTATGCGTGTGTATGTATATGTATCATAGATAAAAGAAGAGGAAGGAAGAAAAGAGAGAAGAAAGGAAGACAAATAGGAAAGAATGAAATGATAAAGAAATGACGGACAATATGGAGTTGACAAATTTTTGAAAGCTTCTGGATATTTTAAATGGATTAAAATGCTTCTTAAATGTTGATAATTGAATACTGTATATGAATTGGTGTAGAAATTACA
>NC_043009.1:42691408-42696408 GCF_006345805.1 Octopus sinensis
TCTTGTTACTTTTTTCTTGTTTTTTTTCTTGTTTTGTGTTTGTTTGTTTGGTTTTGTACGTATTCTGTTTTTTTGTTGTTTTCTCCAAGACAGAAGTTATTTGCAGTATCATTGATTCTTTATTGATAGTGAGAGATAAATTTGGTAAATTTTATCTTCATTTTTGTGCTTATTTTTTATTCTTTATTTATTCATTTTTCTTTTATTTTTTTTCAAAAGAACTAATTTTATCACAGTAATAAGACAAAATATATGACCTCTGAATTAATGATTCTTGTTTAGTTCCAAACAGAAATTTCAAGATTGTTATTATAAAAGTTAATATGTTAAATGTCTTATCAAGTCATAATGACTCAAAGAGTTGGTTCCTTGTCTTTGGTTTCTTTAGTTTCAAGATGACAGCAAAGTATTTTTCAACCTAATAAAGAACTGTAGAATATATTCTCCCAAATGTAAATTTGGTTTAATTTATGACAACGAAGGACCCTAATGTACAATTAATTTTCCATGCATAATTAGTATACATAAATAATTAACATTCATGAATGACAATGAAATAGCAAAGGCAGAGCAGAAATCCAAATTCTCTAAACTACGAATTATCAGGTCCCCAACATTCTAAGTTCAAATTCAAATGGAGCTCACACTGCCTTCATGTATCAAATATTGATTTCAAGCCAGCAAATCCGAGGGAGAGATTAAGTCGATTACCTTGACCCCAGTGTTAACTAGCACTTATTTTATCGACCCCCAGAAGGATTAAATACAAAATCAACCTTAGTGGAATTTGAACTCAGAATGTGAAGATAGACAAAATGCTGCTATGTATTTTGCCTGGCGTCCTAATGATTCTGTTAGCTTCCTGCCTTTACTATATTAAATATTAAATGAATGTTTGTAGGGAAGGTGTATTATCATGGTGGTTAAGATACTAGCCTCATGTTCATAAGATCTTGGAGTCCATTCCTGTACAAAATGGTGCATTGTGCTATTGCCAAGTCCATCATATCATCTAACATGATTGTTTTCCCTTCTTTAGCAAGACATGTTTTGACAGTTTTGTTTTTGGCACAGGCACGGATGTGTGGTAAGAAGCTTGCTTTCCAAACACATGGCTATATGCGTTCAGTTCCACTGTGTGGCACTTTGGGCAAGTGTCTTCTTGTACAATCCCAGGCTAAGCAAAGCTTTCCAAGCAGATTTGGTACATGAAAACTGAAAGAAACCTATTGTATGTATGTATGAATATGTAAATATATATATGTGAGGGCGCGTGGCTTAGTGGTTAGGGCATTCGGCTCATGATCGTAAGGTTGGTTAGTTCGATTCCCGGCGACGCTTTGTTGCCTTGAGCAAGACACTTTATTTCACGTTGCTCCAGTCCACTCAGCTGGCAAAAATGAGTTGTACTTGTATTTCAAAGGTCAGCCTGTCACTCTCTGTGTCACGCTGATTATCCCCGAGAAAACTACGTTAAGGGTACACGTGTCTGTGGAATACTCAAGCTTTGCACGTTAATTTCACGAGCAAGCTGTTCCGTTGATCGTATCAGCTGGGACCCTCGTCGTCGTAACCGGCGGAGTCTTTAATATATATATACACATATGTATATACATGCATATTCATATATGTGTAAATAATATATAAGATAATATATAACACACACGTATGCATATGCATATATCTACCTATCTATCTATCTATCTATCTATATATCTATATATATATAATATATATATATATATATATATATATATATATATATATATATATATTTATATATATATATATACATTTATATATTTACATATATATATATATATATATATATATATATATATGCACATTTATGTATTGTCATATATATATATATATGTATGCATGTATATCAGTTATTTAATTTTCTCTCATATTTTTCTAATAAATGTCTCTTGTATTTATATAATTTTATTACAATCTGCATTATTATTATTATTTATATTTTTATTTTGCATTTTGGTTTTGAACTTTTATTTTAAGAATTATATATCTAATATTTTATTTCAAATACGTTTTAAATATAGCAACTAGCTTTTGCATTGCTAGTTGTACCAACTCCTGAACTTGATGCCACTGTATAGTATCAAAGTTCCATCCTCTCTATCTGGTGTAAGGATCCAATAATGTAACAGCTTGGGCTTCAATGGACCACAGCATTTCAATATCTCAAAAACCACAAAAAAAAAACACACCCAAAAATCTCCAAAGATCTATGATGGATAGATGTGGATGCATTAAAAAAAAATTCTAGGTTGAGGAAAAAGGTTTGTGTGCCTTGTTAAAATAAGGTTTTGTTACGCAAGAATTTATTCAAAAACAACTATTCTTCAAAATAAATACTACAATTTTCAACGACCTTCTGCTAACAATCTGCAAGCTTTCGGGTTTGGTCCAAGTACCAATGCTTCGGCTTTGAATCGAAAAATTCTTGACAGGCATCTTCAACTTCATTGAATGACTCAAATTGGCGACCTTTCATAAAGTGCTGCGTTGATTGGAATAGACCATAGTCAGATGGAACAACGTCTGGACTATAGGCTTGATGCAACAGAACTTTCACACCATCCAATTCTTCAATCTTGTTGCTGGTCTTTCAGGTGGTATGTGACTTTCATTGTCTTATTGAAACAAAGCATGTTTTCGATGAATAAGTCTTGGGTACTTTTCAACCAGCGCATTGTAGACTCTATCAAGTTGCTTGCAGTAAAGTTCAGCGTTGATAGCACAACCATTCAGCACAAGTTTAGCGTATGAACTTTTCCCCTCAACCTAATGGACAAATTTTTTATCCATGATACCTGATCAAACTGGCACTCCATTGATTACAATGAGGGCTCCAATTGATCCAATCAATGGAACAGCCTGCTTGTAAAATTAACATGCAAGTGGCTGAGCACTCCACAGATATGAGTACCCTTAACGGAGTTGTCAGTGAGATTCAGCTTGAGAAAGAATATGACAAGGCCGGTTCTTGGAAATTCAGGTACTATTCATTTTTGCCAGCTAAATGGACCAGAGCAACATGAAATAAAGCGTTTTGCTTAAGGACACAATGCGTGGCCAGGAATTGTACTCATGATCGTATGAGCGTGAGTTGAATGCCTTAAACACTAAATCACACATGTTCACTTCATCAAGCTACATCAAAGAAATACAAAGGAGTGGCTGTGTGGTAAGTAGCTTGCTTACCAAACACATGGTTCTGGGTTCAGTAACACTGCGTGGCACCTTAGACAGGTGTCTTCTACTACAAGGCCTTGTGAGTGGATTTGGTAGATGGAAACTGAAAGAAGCTCGTCGTATATATATATATATTTACGTGTGTGTGTGTTTGTGCATCTGTGTTTGTCCCCCCACACCATCACTTGACAACCGATGTTGGTGTATTTACATACCTGTAACTTAGCAGTTCAGCAAAAGTGATCGATAGAATAAGTACTAGGCTTACAACGAATAAGTCCTTAGGTCGATTCGTTCGACTAAAGGTGGTGCTCCAGCATGGCCACGGTCAAATGACTGAAACAAATAAGAGAATAAAAGAAATATATTTATATTTCTTTACTACCCACAAGGGGCTAAACACAGAGGGGACAAACAAGGACGGACAAACGGATTAAGTCGATTACATCGACCCCAGTGCGTAACTGGTACTTAATTTATCGACCCCGAAAGGATGAAAGGCAAAGTCGAACCCGGCGGAATTTGAACTCAGAACATAACGGCAGACGAAATATGGCTACGCATTTCGCCCGGCGTGCTAACGTTTCTGCCAGCTCGAAATATAGATGGCTTCATCCAATTTCCTGGATCTCTAGAAACACACATGGAGGAAGGACCATGTAAGTAAAATTGAATAAACCAACAATCACATCTATGGCAATGCCCAGCATGGCCACAGCCTCTGGTTGAAACAAGTATAATTAAAAGTAAAATTACACACATTATGCCATTGCTTCTAGTTATCTATGAGTCTTTTTAAATTATTATATCCTTTCATTTTAATTGTTTTCGATATCTTATTTCAATTATAATTTAAATTCTTTGTTTAAATTCATTATTTTTTGTTACATTTTTGTTTTTTTTTTACTTTTATAATAAGCCATTTTATATATATTTCCCATATTTTGTTTATTGATTTTGAAAGACATAAATTAATATTTATTTCGCTATTAAAAGTTTTGTATGATTTTAAAAAATGTATTCAGATCTTCATTAAGTTTAATCACATTTTATTATTTTCTTCTTTTCCTCAATTTTTAAAAGAAATATGTATTATATTTATAATTATATATTTTTCGTTATTTATTTTTCTCTTCTTGTTTTCCTATTATTTTAAAAATTTGTTTTAATGCTTTCCTTTTTGTCCTTTCATTTTTGTCAGTTCTTCTTCTTCTTCTTCTTCTTCTTCTTTTTCTACTTCTTCTACTTCTCCTCCTCCTCCTCCTTCTTCTTCTTCTCCTCCTCCTTCTTCTCCTCCTCCTTCTTCTTCTTCTTCTTCTTCTTCTCCTCCTCCACCCCCTCCTCCTTCTCCTCCTCCTCCTCCTTCTTCTTCTTCTTCTTCTTCCTCTTCTTCTTCTTCTTCTCTTCTTCTTCTTCTTCTTCTTCTTCTTATTATTATTATTATTATTATTATTATCATTATTGAGGTGGCGAGCTGGCAGAATCATTAGCATACTGTGCAAAATGCTTAGCAGCATTTCATCCGTCCTTACGTTCTGAGTCCAAATTCCACCGAGGTCGACTTTGCCTTTCATCCTTTTTGTGAGGTGTCAATAAAATAAGTACCAGCGAGACACTGGGATCGATGAAATCAACTCATCCTCTCCTCCAAAATTGCTGCCCTTATGGCAAAATTTGAAACCATCATTATTATTATCAAGGCAATGAGCTGGCAAAATTGTTAGCACGTCAGGTGAAATGCTTAGTGGTATTTTGTCGGAATTCATGTTCTGAGTTCATAT
>NC_043009.1:42708908-42713908 GCF_006345805.1 Octopus sinensis
ATCAAAGATATGAAGTTGTTTACATTAGTCCCTCAAACACACACACAAAAAAAATAATTAATAAATGAAGTGGTAAAAGAAAAGCAAGAGATAGAAAAAGACTGTACTTCAGGTGAAAAGAGCTGATAAAGAATGAAGTTAAAGGCATCCTGTTTTAGAGTGAATTCCAACAGGGTTAGAGTAAAATCACAGACGCGGAAGCTAAAAACCCTTTAGGGAGCAAGGGACACAGCAGTAAGTACAGTTCTGATTCAGTTCCTACATTGTTTCTAGATTTCGTTACAATAAACAAGATACAGCCTAAATTGTGCACGCACATGTGTGTGTGTGTGTGTGTGTGTGTGTGTGTGTGTGTGTATCCGTGTGCACGTATGTATTTGTCTGTGTGTGGTTGCATGTCGGGAGTGGTAAAGATAAGTAACATTTCGATCTGTCTCGCAGATAAAACAAAGGGAAGGAAAACGTAGATCTAAATCAAGATGGTATTTTACGTGTTTTCTTGTTCTTTACAGCGAATTAAGAAACTTTTCGAGTCCCTTCTTAGTCCCTCACATTTTTGTCTTCTTCCTTCATATTTATCAATACTTATTATATTTTCATTTGTTTTTTTTACTTTTAGACTTTTAGTTTATATTATTATTATATTATACGATATTATGTTATGTTCTCTTATGTTATTTATTTATAGTTATTTAGTTCTCCATGGAAATATTTCACCATTTATGCATCGAGGCAAGTTTTGCAGAAAAAAACAACAGCCAGTTTCTTTCTCTCATTCTCACCACCACCACCACCACCACCACCACCGCCACACCCTGCATCACATTTTTTCTTTAGCCCCATTTTTTCATTATTATGCATTATTTTTATTATTTTTATTGTTGTTCTTATACTTATTGTTCTTTGCTTCTTATGATATTTATATTTCTATATTTACCTATTATTATTATCATTATTATTATTATTATTATTATTATTATTATTATTATTATTATTATTATTGTTATTATTATTATTATTATTATTATTATTATTATTATTGTTATTATTATTATTATTATTATTATTATTATTATTATTATTATTATTATTATTGTTATTATTATTATTATTATTATTATTATTATTGTTATTATTATTATTATTATTATTACTATTATTGTTATTGTTATTATTATTATTATCATCATCATCATCTTCAGCGTCATTATCATGAGTGTCAGTATTATCATCATCATCATCATCATCATCATCATCATTATTATTATTATTATTATTAACATTATTATTATTATTATTATTATTATTATTATTATTATTATTATTGTTATTGTTATTATTAGTATGTATATTTTGTGGGTATTATTATTTGCTTCTTAGAATCTTTTGAAATGAAACATAAGAACTGCGAATATCTTTATATCCTTATATATCTTGAATTTCCCAGAAAGAATATAATTACAGGGGTCCATGCATTCTTTACCATTTTTTCCTTTTCTTTTTTATATTTCTTCTATGATGATTTTGGCACAGTCTCGTCAGATTGTTAGTGAATAAGAATAAGAATATAGCCGTTACTTGCAGGAGGGTAAGGGAGAGATATCTGGTCAGTTTCTTTATTTGTACATATTTCCCACTTTCCCACAGAGTTTATAACATTTTTCTCAAAGAAATGTCTGCAAAATTCTTAATTCTGTTTTGCTCCCTTTTTATTTTTTTTGCTTTTGTTTTTGTTTATTGTGCAATTGGTCTTTTGTTGGAACTTAACAGAAAGCTACATAAGAACAAGAAAGGTAATAAATTCATATTTAGAAAATCACAATTTGAAGAAGTTTTGCATTACAGTATCATTGATCTAAGTTATCATGTTCAATTTTTGCTAACCAGATGACCTAATTGGCAGTGGAGGAGATTGTATAGAATGTGAGATTGCTAGAATAAGAATAAAATGGAGAGAGTTCAGAGAGCTTTTACCTCTATTGGTGACCAAAAGTCTTTCTCTCTGAGTGAAGGGAAGATTATACGATGCGTGTGTATGAGCTACGATACTGCATGGTAGTGAGACATGGGCCTTGAATATGGGGGACATGTAAAGGCTGGAGAGGAATGAAGCTGGTATGCTCTGCTGGATGTGCAAGATCAGTGTGCATGTGCAACACAGAACTGGTGTATTGAGGGAGAAGTTGGGCATAAGAGGAATTATTTACTGTGTGTAAGAGAGGAGACTGTTCTAGTTTGGTCATGTGATGTGGATGGGTAAGGACAGTTGCAAGTGGAAGGAAGTTGTGGAAGAGGGAGACCCAGGAAGATATGGGACAAAGTATTGAAGGCCAATCTCAGAACACTAAACCTTACAAAGGAGATGACAGAGATCTGAGACATGTGGCACACTGCTGTACTAGAGAAGACCCACCCACCACAACAGAATTGAGACCCTAAAAACAAGGTACCTCGTAAAAAGTGCTATGTGGGTGCTAGTACCATATAAAAAGCACTGGTGCTGGTACCACATAAAAAGCACCCAGTACATTCTGTGGAGGTTGGTATTAGGAAATGCATCCAGCCTTAGAAACCATGCCAGAAAAGACAATGGAGTCTGGAGCAGCCCCTGACCTTGCCAGTTCCTGTTAAGTGATCCAACACTCGCCAGCATGGAAAACAGGGGTTAAATGATGATGGTAATTATTAGTTAATTTTTTTCTATACTCTTTTTCTGGGAAGAGGTCAATACAGAGTATCTTTTATCTTCTATCTTTGATCTCCTTTCAGCAACTGGGTGGTGGCCATGCTTGGGCACCACCTCGAAGAATTTTAGTCAAACTGATCGACCCTGGTACTTATTTTGTTTTTAAGCCTAGTCCTTATTATATCGGTCTCATTTGCTGAACTGCAAAGTTACAGAGATATAAACACACTAACATCAGTTGTCAAGTATTGGTTGGGGGCAAACACAGAAGCAAAGACAACTAGACACACATATACACACACACACATACGCACACATGTACACATATGTAAATAGACAACAGGCTTCTTTCAGTTTCCATCAAACAAATCTACTCACAAGGCTTTGGTTGACCTGAAGCTATGGTAGAAGACACTTGCCCAAGTGGGAGAGAACCTGGAAATATGTGGTTGGGAAGCAAACTTCTTACCACACAGCCACGCCTGTGCCTATATTAAAAGAAAAACAAAATATTAGGTTTATAAACTGAAAACAATCTAATCAAAGTGAACTATGGCTATGGTCAGTTACCACCATGTAAAGGTACATCAAAAGTACATCAGAGTACCTCTATCTACAGCATAATAGGGTACCTCCATCTAAGGTACAGTCTTTTCTGCTCTAAGCACAAGGCCCAAAATTTTGTGGAGAGGGCCAGTCGATTAGGTCGACACCAGTACACAACTGGTACTTAATTTATTGACCCCGAAAGGAAGAAAGGCAAAGTTGACCTTGGCGGAATTTGAACTCGGAATGTAATGGCAGACAAAATACCACTAAGTATTTCGCCCGCTGTGCTAATGTTTCTGCCAGCTCGCTGCCTTATCTAAGGTACAGTAGAATACCCCAGTCAGTGATATGGCAGAGTACCTCCAGTTAAAGTACAAAAGGGACATTTTCGTATAAGGAACAGTAAAATACCTCTGTCTGTGATATTACAGTAATTCTAGTTAAAGTATAGAAGGGTACCTTGATATAAGGTACATCAGGGTACCTTCCTCTATAGCAGTGGTTCCCAACCTTTGTTATGCCCCACACCCATAAAATCTTTTAATATGTTTTTGCACCCCTTATATAAGAATAATGGTGCCTGAGGCAATTACTCTGTTTGACCCCTTAGAAATCCTGCCCTGGTCACACCCCCTGGAATGCTATCTCACACCCCTTACAGGTGCGAGCACTCCTGATGGGGAAACCCTGATCTACAGTATAGATGATTACATCAAGCCATTGCTGATATGAGACAAGGTCTCTGATAGACTGGAACACCTCTACTTTCGAATGTTGGGCCTCACAGAGGCAATGACGAAAGACTGAGACCTCTGGAGATATGCTGTGACTGCGAAGACCTGCCATATGAAGTGAGTTCATGGCTTGCAGGACGGCCTGCTGTGCTTACCTTGGATCATAGGGTGACCTGCTGTGCTTGAGGAGACCTATTGAGTCAAGTACATCAACAACAAAATAAAAATTAAATGGAAATTGTAGTAGTGATACCCGTGCTGGTGGCACGTAAAAAGCACCATCCGAACGTAGCCAATGCTAGTGTTGCCTTTGACTGGCGTCCATGCCAGTAGCATGTGAAAAGCATCAACCAATTGTGGCTTTGCTAGCCTCCTCTGGTCCCTGTGCCGGTGGCACGTAAAAAGCACCCACTACACTTGCGGAGTGGTTAGCGTTAGGAAAGGCATCCAGCAGTAGAAACACTGTCAGATCAGACTGGAGCCTGGTGCAGCCTCCTGGCTTCCCGGACTCCAGTCGAACCATCCAACCGATGCTAGCATGGAAAACGGACGTTAAACGATGATGATGATGAGGACGAATATGATATTTAGCATCTAATAAACTGCTTGTACTGTGAGTGCTACAATATCACAGCTGTTGTTTTGACCACTTGTACTCAGTAAGAGTGGAGGCACATGGCTTAGTGGTTAGGATGTTGGATTCATGATCGTAAGATTGTGCTTTCAGTTTCAGGACCAGGTGACAAATTGTGTTCTTGACCAAAACCCTTCATTTCACCTTGCTCCAGTCCACTCAGCTGGCAAAAATGATTATTCCTGCAACAGACCAGTGTCCCGTCCATTGTGTACGGATTATGTACACAATGAAACTGAGAAACCAGCTCTTATGACCTGGCATTCCTTGAGAAGGTAACTTTACTTTATTTGTACTCAAAGAATTAAAGGATTTTTTAATGACATGAACCTCTACTGCTGCATGCTCATCAAAATTTAGTCCTTCAAAAACCCAAGATTTCAACATTAGATATAAA
>NC_043009.1:42718908-42723908 GCF_006345805.1 Octopus sinensis
TTTCCTTTCGTTCGTTCTCGCATGTACATTTTTTGTGTTTGTGTGTGTGTATGTGTGTGTGTGTGTGTGTGAGTGTGTGTGCGTGTGTGTATGTATGCTTTCTGTGTGTGTGTATGTGGGGTTTTTTGGGGGTTTTTTTGTTGGTTTTTTTTTTTCTCTTTTCGAGGGAACATTGCTTCTTAGTACAAAATTTATCACTTGAAATTAATCCTTGAAAGCCAAAACAGTAAAAACAAACAACGCAAATTATGGGATTAACTTGGACTAGTTGTGATTGAACAATGTTTTAATAGCAAATCATTAATACACACACACACACACACACACACACACACACACACACACACACACACACACACATACACACACTCACACAAACAAAAAAACTCTTAACCACACAATTAGTGTCATGCAGTCCCTTTCTTGTTTGATGCATTTTTCCCACGAGATTTAGCTGTATTTATAAACTAACAACGCCAACAAAGAATTACTTGGGTACAAAAACAGCTCTCGCAATACACCTCCTCTTTTTATTTGTTTATTTATTTATTTATTTATTTATTCATTCATTTGTGTAGTTATTTATTTATTTATTTATTGTTTATTTATTTATTTATTTATTTATTCATTCATTTGTGTAGTTATTTATTTATTTATTTATTTGTTTATTTATATTAATGTAAAACGGAAATGGATTCCAAGAGATGGAGGCAAGCAAATAATGACATGACCTTTGGGGGGGGGGGAGAACAGGGGTGCTCAGAAAGACAAGCAAAATAGTTTTTCTTTGTTGGGTCATCAAGAACACAAGCCAGAACAAATGGAATCGATATAAATTTGGTGCATAAGAGATTTGGTAACCAGGTCGTCCTGTTTTTGCAAAAATAAAAATAAAAAATAATGATAATAATAATAATAATAATTGCTTAATTAAGCAGACTTACATCAAGTCATAAGAATTTGTTCAGCTATTTGTTTTGACAATGATCATTCATAAGAATTCTTTGACTGCGAAAGAATAAGCCAATTCCAATTGCTAGAATTTCTCAGTGCATTTTTTTTTTTATTCTTTTCTTTTTGCTGCTACAATCTGGAAACTACTTATTCAAGTACTAATAACTACCATTTCTTATCAGGACATTTCACAGGGGCCTTTGAGATTAATGAGAGAGAGAGAGAGTGAGGAAAGAATCCTTAAACAATGGACTGGTCAGCACTATCGCAAGGCACACTGAGCAGTTGTCCAGGAGCCTTGTGGATCTAGGGGCCTAATTCTGATCTATATATAGTGTGATTTATTGTATGAAAGCATGTGGCCTAGAAGTTAGGCTGTTACCCTCACAATCACTAGTTCATGGGTTCGATTCCCAGACCAGGGGGTGTGTTGTGTTCTTGAGCAAAGCACTTCATTTCACATAGTTACAATCCCCTTTCAATCAAGGATGTGTGTTGGCCTGCTCACCTAGACAGTGGGGTGGCATCATTTGATGGCTAAAACAATGCAAAGTGGATTGTTACCAGCGATGTGTAACAGCATCTGATAGTCTGGTCGGTCATATGATCACATGGTCATGTGATGTGTGATTTACTAATAGAAACTAAATACTAGAGGGTTTAGTGTATTGATTTACCTAAGGGCTTATAATGCTACTAGGATAGCTCTGGATTTGGTCCAAACACTTCCAATAGCATTATACAAACAGCAAATTGCATCATATCAGTTGTGTACAGAGTGGGCCAAAAGTCATGCAGAAAATTTGTTCAATACACTCCAAAATTGTCAAAGACATTCTTCATTTCTTCTAAAATTGGATAAAATGGTACAAAATGATGATGAATATACACATGATGAGCAAAATAAATACATAATAATAATAATTAATAATAATAATAATAATAATTGGCTCACGTGGCTTCTGATCTTAACTGATTGGAAGTGTTATCATGTACATTGTTTTGTCTTGGTATAAAAGATGGGCTACAGCAAATATTCTGCTCAATACCACAGATTTGCTTGTCAGTTGTTTGACCTTAACCAGTTGAGCATGTCCCTCAGTGGCTGACGATATGTGCATCTCTGATCATGAGCAGAAGTAGTGGGGTAGCATCATAGTCATGTGTTGAGAGGGATTCTTTGGGATTTGAAAAATTCACCTTTGGAAACATGGGTGTTTCGTTCAGCATCCTTAAACAACCCTTATTCAGGGACCTTTTGAGCAAGATGGGTTACTTGACCAGAAGAAAATTCTAACTGGGCCCCACCTGCAAGGTCATGTGCTGTTTATCTTGATATGAGATCACCATGTCGCACACACATGGTTGTGATGCATGTGCCTAGTGTACCCTTATCAGACGGGTAGTCATGATTGGTATACTGGGCCTCGTATATTTTACCCCAGTGACACTTTGATAGCATGCAACGCTCTCTCACTCAATAATAATAATAATAATAATAATAATAATAATCCTTTCTACTACAGGCACAAGGCCTGAAAGTTTTGGTGAGAGGGAGCTAGTCAATTACATTGACCCCAGTGCATAACTGGTACTTATTTTATTGAACCCCCAAAAGGCAGAAAAGGCAAAGTTGTCCTCAGTGGAATTTGAACTCAGAACATAAAGACAGACAAAATACCACGAAGCATATTTCTCAGTGTGCTAACAATTCTTCCTGTTCACCACCTTAGTAATATTAATGATGATGATAATAATAATAATAATAATAATAATAATAATAATAATAATAATAATAATAATAATGATAATCTTTTCTACTAAAAGCACAAAGCCTGAAAATTCTGGGAGGAGAAGACTAGTCAATTACATCAATCACCACACCAGTGTGTAAGTGGTACTTATTTCATCAACCATAAAAGGATGAAAGGCAAAATTAACCTCAATAGAATTTGAACTCAGAACATAAAGACAGTCAAAGTATAACTAAGCATTTTTCCCAGTGTACTGATGATACTTCCAGTTCACCACCTTAGTAATAAAATTGATAATAATAATAATGATAATAATAATGATAGTAATAATAATAATAATAATAATAATAATAATAATAATAATAATAATATCCTACGCAGAACACTTTCCATACAATAACCATCAGAGCATCACAACAAATCACAGCACATACCCAAGGCGCACAGAGCTGCGCTCGGTAGTGAAGTGAAAGCACGCTATAAAAATAAAACTACTGAATAATAATAATAATTATAATCCTTTGTACTATATGCACAAGGACCAAAATTTGGGGGAAGGGGAGAGTCAAATACATCGACCTCAGTACTTAAATGGTACTTATTTTATAGGCCCTGAAAGGATGAAAGGTAAAGACAACCTTGGCGGAATTTGATCTCAGATTGTAAGGCTGGATGAACTGCCGCTAAGCCTTTTGGCCAGCATGATATCGATTCTACCACCTCATTATCATTATTATTATTATTATCATTATTATTATTATTATCATTATTATTATTATCATAATTATTATTATTATCATTATTATTATTATTATTATTATTATTATTATTATTATTAGCAGTATTTCGTCTGTCTTTAAGTTCTGAGTTCAAATTCCACCAATTTCGACTTTGCCTTTCATCCTTTTGGGGCTGATAAATTAAGTATTAGTTGCATACTGGAGTCAATCTAATTGACTGGCCCCCTCCCCCAAATTTTCAGGCCTTGTGCCTAGAGTAGAAAAGATTATTATTACTATTATTATTATTATTATTATTATTATTATTATTATTATTATTATTAAGCATTTAATAATAATTTTGGGCCACTTTATATTTGTCAAGCTTTTTAATTTTTATATTTTGGGTTCAAATACTAGTAGGATCAACCTTGATTTTTCACTAAAATTATGGGCAATAAGATAAGATCCAAGGAAGCACTGAAATCAATTAAATTGATTAAAGGAGTTAGAAACCAACTAATGAAGCGGAAAAGATGATTAGTAAAGAAATACCCTATAGACTGGACAGAGGTCAGACATGTTAGTGTGTCAGGTTTAAGATGACCAATATTTATGGTGTTCAATTCATATTGAAAAGTTAAAAGGTGTTGTGTTTGACGTAAAGGAAGAGGAGGAGGAGACCTTTAATCTGCATGTTTGTTACAATCACTCACCGAGTCACACCCAGTGTCCTAGGATTAGTGAAGGATAAGAGATGTTACAGTATGACTGAAAGTTTGTGGGGGCAAGTGACAGGGGCAGTAGTGAAATATCTTCATGTAATTCAACACATACATTTAAATTGCTAGGGTCATTCTAAGGATGTGGACAGTACTTGTCAGCACAATATTTTGGATTTCTCTGAGACATGGTTCTCCTGGGACATCTGACACATCTTTTGATGATTGTGCTGGTGGTGATGATAATGGTGTTGATAATGGTGGTGATGATAATGATGATGATGATAACACACACACAAACACACATACAAGATGTTCAGGCTAAATTAGCTGACTGGTCATGTAGCTCTTTCATTTTGGCATCCTCTAACTCATTAATTTCTTCACCCGCCTCATCATTCATGTTCCACCACTTACTGGCATTGCAGTAACCATTATGCCCAGTGAGCTTACCTCAGAACATCATCCTACTGGCATCTCCTTCCTAATCATATCTTTCCTGCAGCTGTTGACCTTCAACAATTTAAGCACAAAATTAACAAAAGCAAGCTCTCCTCTTTTGGAGTGCCAACCAAGTAAAGAGCACTACCTCTTCCTCTTGACTTAGCAAGTAAAAATATTTTAAAAACACAAGCTTACAGAAGTAATATTTCTGCCTGCTTTGTTCATTCTAGAATGGCAAAACAATAGAACAAGGAAGTATTTATTATAAAAATAATAAATATTTCCAGATGGATGTTGAAACAGAAGTTGAAAGAGAAGCATTTGTGCAGTGCTGTTGTGCCAAATTGAAATATTCTACAAGCTAGTATTTACAAGTTTTACTATTAAGAAAGAATTTGCTTTATATC
>NC_043009.1:42728908-42751408 GCF_006345805.1 Octopus sinensis
CTCATTTTGACAGATATATTTATCAAAAGTACATAAAAAGTATCTTGAAATACTAAAGAGCAAATTTATTCAATAAAATCGCCATTGGAAATACTTTTGGACAGTCTCTTTGTTTAAGTTGGTGAACGCTGCCATAATCGTTGCCTTTAGTTTATTTTCGGTTTTATAAGATTGCGCCGAAAATAATGGCCGTTCTAAGTGTTTTGTTTTGAAACGCAATTTTATCATAGTATTTTAATTATATTTTAGGTGAATTTCGACATATTTAATAATTGACGTACGCTCTTTAATAATTTTCTACTTATTTCAGACAGAAAACATTCTTGAAGCATAGGCGCCCTTAACTATGAACATGGCAAAAAAGGAGCTTCACTTACTTTTCTTGCACGAATTCAAGCTTGGGTACAGTGCCTCCCCAACTGCTATCACTCTCAACAGAGCATGGGGTGAGTGCTCTACAAATGATCGCACAGTACGAAGGTGGTTTCATAAATTCCGTAGTGGTGATGAGAGCCTTGAAGATGAAGAAGGTAGAGGACGATCATGCAGTCTTGACAATGAACAATTGAAAGCAATTGTTGAACAAAACGCACGTCAAAGTTCCAGAGAAATGTCTCAGGAACTTGGTGTCGGTATTTCAACGGTCTCACACAATCTGCAGAAGATTGATAAGGCGAAAAATCTCAATAAATGGGTACCGTATGAGCGCAAGGAAAATCAAGAAATTCGGTGTTCTGAAGTGTGCTCGATGCTCTTTCTGCGAAACACCAATGATACTTTTCGTGACCGAATAGTCACTTGTGACGAAAAGTGATTCCTTTATCATAACCGTAAACGATCAGGTCAATGGCTTGATCGTGATGAGTACCCCAAGCATTTCCCAAAGCCAAAGTTGCATCAGCAAAAAAATATGGTGTCTATCTGGTGGTCTTCAATTGGTGTTGATCATTAAAGTTTTTTGGAAGCCAATCAGAGCATTACAGCAGAGGTTTACTGCAATCAACTCGCTGAAATCGGCCATTATTTTCGGAACAACCTAATAGAGGAGTTTTGTTGGTCTCGCTCTCAACTGCGCCCCACACATAATAATCTGGAGCGTTAGGTGGCCAGATGTTAGGGATGATGTGGTCTCAGAAATTGTCTGAGAGCTATGATGGGGTTCTCCTGCTTCTGTGACATGGTGCAGAGTCCTGTTGCCATTCTCTTCACCCAGAGCGGCACTACTTCCTCCAGGCACTTGATGTAGGCTTCTGTGTTGAGTGTGAGTCCGTGTGGGAAGATGAATGGAGGCATAATGTCGCCATCACTAGCGGTCACTCCAAACATCATGATGTTGACTGGATGTTTGATTTTTATCAGTCTCGGTACATCTGATCCTGGCAGAAATTTTTCTCGTCTGAGAAAAACCATAGCATATTTGGTTGGAGGGGATGCTTGAGTTTATTCAAAAGCTTCGTAGCGCAGTCTTTCCTCTTGTTTTTGATGGCTTGTGATAAAAACTGGCCCTTTCTAATCCTGTATGAGGAATACCGGATGTCTTCATGCCGTACCTGCCTTCGAAGAAACTCAGACACTCCCATGTCCCTAGTGATTGACCTCATTGACTGGGAGGGATTGTTGTCAATCATGGCCTGGATCTTACCAACAAATTTAGTTATTTTTCTTATCAGAACGATCAGAGTGAGTTTTCCGAGCTGTTGCACCTTTATAATCACCATTAGACTCATCCAATTCTTTCCGAATCCTCTGCACTGTCTTCCGATTTACACCTAAGCACTCTGAAATGTTCGTATTGGAGCTTCCAGCGTGAATGCCAAGCTGTACAGCATGTCGTTTCCAAATTTCTGCCACAGGGAATTGCATCATGGTGCTGTCTTTTTTTTCACAGACGGTGCGCAACTGATCCTACAATACTGTGTATTAGATAAAATCAAAAAGAAACGACGCGCGAAATTAAAAATATAAGATGGTGACAATTTATCCATCGCACCCTCTGTGTGTGTGTGTTTGTGTGTATGTATGCGTGTTTACACACACACACACACACATTATATATATATATATATATACACACTCTCTTTTACTCTCTTTTACTTGTTTCAGTCATTTGACTGCGGCCATGCTGGAGCACCGCCTTTAGTCGAGCAAATCGACCCCGGGACTTATTCTTTTTGTAAGCCCAGTACTTATTCTATCGGTCTCTTTTGCCGAACCGCTAAGTTACGGGGACGTAAACACACCAGCATCGGTTGTCAAGCAATGCTAGGGGGACAAACACAGACACACAAACACATACACACATATATATATATACGTGTATACGACAGGCTTCTTTCAGTGTCCGTCTACCAAATCCACTCACAAGGCATTGGTCGGCCTGGGGTTATAGCAGAAGACACTTGCCCAAGATGCCATGCAGTGGGACTGAACCCGAACCATGTGGTTGGTTAGCACAGTCACTCCTGTATATATATTTATATATATATATATATATATACACATATGTATTTAAAGCATGAGATTTGGTTGTATTTCACGCCCTCTAGTATTAATAGTGGGAGGTAAGACGCTGGATATTGTTATATATACTTTCAATGAATTTGGTTGGAACAAGATTTCAGTTGATAAATTTTGGTAACTATTCAACAGCGTTTGGGAAATGGGAAGAGACTGTACTTGTAAGGTTATCCATCTATTAGGCAGTTCGAAAGATTCGAGAATATAAAGCAGACCACGTGAGAATTAATCAATAAGAGGCGGCGAAAGAACGTATCTTTGCTATACACCACATAGGACACCACAGATATTGGTTTCTAGGTATCGTGTTAGGGTACTTTTTATGGTACTTTGTAGAGAGTACTTGGTGAACTGACTAGCGTTTTGTGTTGATTTTTAAGGACCTCTTCGAGAGATATTTTATTTATAAATGCGTAACAAGGGTACGCCTAAAGAAACCACATAGGACACCACATATATTGGTTTCTAGGTATCGTGTTAGGGTACTTTTTATGGCACTTTTTATGGTACTTTGTAGAGAGTACTTGGTGAACTGACTAGCGTTTTGTGTTGATTTTTAAGGACCTCTTCGAGAGATATTTTATTTATAAATGCGTAACAAGGGTACGCCTAAAGAAACCACATAGGACACCACAGATATTGGTTTCTAGGTATCGTGTTAGGGTACTTTTTATGGCACTTTTTATGGTACTTTGTAGAGAGTACTTGGTGAACTGACTAGCGTTTTGTGTTGATTTTTAAGGACCTCTTCGAGAGATATTTTATTTATAAATGCGTAACAAGGGTACAATAAAGAAAAATAACAAAATTAATTTATAAAACATAGCTAGAAACAGAAACAGCAGGGGTACAAGAAAAATAAACAAAGAAAAAGAAATCAATAAAATGCCATGCAACAAAAATAATTACTTGAAATATTTTAATTTGAAATATTTAAACGATGCATGCTTTGAAATTACATGGCTGTAGTGGGGTAGGAGGGGAAGTGAGATGGGGGTAGTGGTGTTGGTAGTCGTTGTAGGTGGTGGTGTTTGTTGTAGTGGTGGTGCCGGAGGAGGAGAGTGTACGTGGTGATGGTGGTGATACAGGTAGTAGTAGTAGTGGTGGTGGTGGTGGTGGTGTGGTGGTGG
The DNA here is from genome assembly GCF_006345805.1 of Octopus sinensis. Classification (NCBI taxonomy): domain Eukaryota; kingdom Metazoa; phylum Mollusca; class Cephalopoda; order Octopoda; family Octopodidae; genus Octopus; species Octopus sinensis. The sequence goes on from NC_043009.1 coordinate 42,732,556, forward strand.
TGGTGTGGTGGTGGTGGTGGTGGTGGTGGTGGTGGTGTGTGGTGGTGCTGGTGGTGGTGGCGTGGTGGTGGTGGTGGTGTGGTGGTGGTGTGGTGGTGGCGGTGGTGGTGGTGGTGGAGGTAGCGGTGAGGTTCATGATAGCTGTGGGTGACAGGATCAAGTAGCCCACATAATGACACGCTCTCTTTCTCTCTTAAACTCTCTCTCTTTCCCTCTCTCTCCCGCAATCTCTCTCTCTTTTTCTCCCTCTTACTCTTTCTTCCACCTCTCTCTCTCCCTCCCTCCCTCTCTCTATGTCTTCAGGCCAAGGAAGTTTGAGCGTGCCTCTTTTATGCAAATGTGAATCCACGTGTTCTCAGTTGTGTGTATGTGTGTTTATGTTGTACGTGTGTATGTCTGTTGTGTGTACATGTATATATATATATGTTCATTTGTTGTATATGAGAATGTGTTTGTGAGCGTATGTGCATGTATGTATTTGCTGTGTGTACGTGTGGTTACAGTTCACTGCAGATGTAAATTCCAACGTTTCTTTCCCTTTGGTAACAAGGGAAGCGAATTTTCATTGGTCGCAGATTGATAGACAGACAAATAGCCTAAACAAATAGAAAGTAGACAGACAGACGATAGATAGGTAGATAGATAGATAGATAGATAGATAGATAGATAGATAGATAGATAGATAGATAGATAGATAGATAGATAGATAGATAGATAGGGGATGGGAAAGAAAGGAAGCTGGAGGGACAAAGTCAGAAATGAGAGTGGTGAACACTCTCATTTCTGACTTTGTCCCTCCAGCTTCCTTTCTTTTACCCATCCCCTATCTATCTATCTATCTATCTATCTATCTACCTATCTATCTGTCTGTCTGTCTACCTTTCTATTTGTTTAGCTATTTGTCTGTCTATCAATCTACTTACCTATCTATCTACCTACCTACCCACATACCTTCATATCTATCTATCTATCTATCTATCTATCTATCTATCTATCTATCTACTCTCCTTCCTATCTATCTATCTATCTATCTATCTATCTATCTATCTATCTATCTATCTATCTATCTATCTATGTATGCGTCTGTCTATCTGCCTGTCTGTTTGTCTTTTTATCCTGCTCACTGATAGTTTTTCTCCCTCACCCTTATTCTCCTTTTCTCTTTTCCTTCCTCTCTTTTCTTTCTTTCTGTTTTCTTCCTTTTTCTTTCTTCTTTCGCATTCTATTTTCTTTCAACTTTTTTGTTTATTTTTTTGTAATTTTTCTCTCTTTTAGTCCTCTCTCTCCTCCTACTCTCTTTTCCTCCTTCGTTTTCTCTTTTCCTCTTCCTTCTTCCTCCTGTCCTACCCACCTTTTTCGCCTTGGCCCTCACCAATTTTGGTATGTCTTTCCAATCTTTTAGTCTTTTACTTGTTTCAGTCATTTTGACTGCGGTCATGCTGGAGCAGCGCCTTTTAGTCGAACAAACCGTCCCCAGGACTTATTCTTTGTAAGCTTTGTACTTATTCTATAGTTCTCTTTTGCCGAACCGCTAATTTACGGGGATGTGAGCACACCAACATCGGTCGTCGAGCACATACACACATACACACACGCACACACACACACGCACACACACACACACACACACACATATATATATGACGGATTTCTTTCAGTTTTCGTCTACCAAATCCACTCATAAGGCTTTAATCGGCTCGAAGCTATAGTAGAAGACAGTTGCTTAAGATGCCACGCAGTGGGACTGAACCCGGAACCATGTGGTCGGGAAGCAAGATTCTAACCACACAGCCATGCCTGCGCCTATATAAATATTTTCCATTCTGTTCATGTTTTAAACACCATTGTTAAAGGTGTTTAACAAAGGTTAAAGAGAGTGAGAGAGATAAAAAAAGAGAGTGATAAAGAGAGAATGCAATGAAAGAGAGAGGGAGAGATAAATGAAGCTTAAGAGAGAGAGAGAGAGAGAGAGAAGTATAATTCAAGGGATGGTGATATATATACACACATACGCATACACATAAATACGTTCATACATACACATATAAACACACTCACATAAAGAGAAAGAGCGAGAAGAAAAGTGAGAGAGAAGTAGAGAGAGAGCAGGAAGAGAGAGGGGAGAAAGAAGACAGGGGAGAGAGGTGATGATGATGATGATTGATGATGCCATGCAACGCCAGATTTTGGTAACTCTAAGTTCTGAATGTTTTACTAAACTCTACATAACCATTCTGGAAATAATCGACTGTTCCAGATTATTGTAGCTCTAAAACGAGCAGATTGCCAGAAGTACAAAGGGCAGGTACGAATATGTGAAGAGAAGATACAGGATACAGACAACAAGAGGTCGATGGAAAGGGATGGCGGTGAGAGGATTAGGCAGAGTGAAATAATGTACTCTTTTCTTCGTCTCCTTTTTAAAATATCGTCCTCTGTCCTCTAACTGAATGTAAGCCTTCTCCAATTGTTAGCATACACCCCTATCTAATGGAGGCTTTGTGGTCTGAATGTATTTAAATTGTACCTCCACTGTTGAAGAGCGCCGACTAGTTTCCGCTTTCTGAGGATCCAGCGGATTAACCTCGAGATCCATTTGTTGACTTTCATTTAGAAACAGAGAAGTTACAGTGGCGTTGAAGAAGGACTAATGGCCGAAGCGTATCAATGAGATTCGTTGCTGCTTTGCAGACCCAGGTAAAGCTTCATCGAGCAGGTATATGATAATTGACATACGAATCGTGACTATTACCTTCTTTTATTTGTTATCTTTTATCCTGTTTCAGTCATTAGACTGCAGCCATTCTGGGGCACCGCCTTGAAGAATTTTTATTCGAATGATTCGACCCCAGTACTTATATATTTTTAAGCACGATTTCTTGTGCCGAACCGCTATGTTATGGGAACGTAAGCACACCAACACCGGCTGGGAAGCAGTGGTGGGGGTAGAAATACAGACACAAAGGTGCGCACGCACACGCACACGCGCACACACACACAGACACACACACAAACACACACACAAACACACACAGACAAACATATGTAAGGGGTTTCTTTCAGTTTCCGTCTACCAAATCCACTCACAATGTTTTAGTCGTCCTGAAGCTATAGGAGAAGACACTTGCCCAAGATGCCTTGCAGAGGGGGACGGAAACTGGAACTATGTAGTGGGGAAGCAAACTTCTTATCACGCAAACACGCCATTTTGTGTATATATAGGACTACATTATCAAATGTGCATATCTTCATTCGTTTTTCAAAGAGAATTGATTGAGATTTGAGAGAATTTAGCCTTCATTTCTAGCTAGTTAAGTAACTGTGCAGTGAGCATTCTTATTGACAATTTCAGCAATATTGTTCAATTTGGCGGTGTCTTCAATGTAAGCCGCTAAAGCATAGACGAATGGACATGACAGATGAACCAGGAAAGAAAGCAGTGCAGTGAGGACTGTAACAGAAAAAAATTTTGTCTATAGACTGAACGGTAAGCAAAGACGAGTTGTGTGGCGAACAAAAAGATATACTAAACGAAACAGGGAAGCACTCCGTCGGTTTCGACGACGAGGGTTCCGGTTGATCCGAATCAACGGAACAGCCTGCTCCGTGAAATTAACGTGTAAGTGGCTGAGCACTCCACGACACGTGTACCTTAACGTAGTTCTCGGGGATATTCAGCGTGACACAGAGAGTGACAAGGCCGGCCCTTTGAAATACAGGTACAACAGAAACAGGAAGTAAGAGAAAGTTGTGGTGAAAGAGTACAGCAGGGATCACCACCATCCCCTGCCGGAGCCTCGTGGAGCTTTAGGTGGTTTCGCTCAATAAACACTCACAACGCCCGGTCTGGGAATCGAAACCGTGATCCTATGACCGCGAGTCCGCTGCTCTAACCACTGGGCCATTGCGCCTCCACACTAAACAAAACAAACTTGTATGCGTAAGCATAGAACGTATTTCTCGACGTTGTGATAATATTAAGACAAGTGTATGGCGGTGAGCTGGCAGAACCACGAACCGCCAGCACCCTGGCCAAAATGCTTAATGACGTTACGTCCGTCTTTACGTTCTGAGATTAAATTCCTTATTCTAAAATTTGAAACCCATACTAAGACACTTGTAATGCTAATAGGGAAAAATAGCGTGCCTTTCTTTTCAGCCTTGAGGAAGAAAGTAACACTTTATATGAATTTGGAGTTGAAAAAAAATTGATTGCGCAATTGAATAGTCAGTAAAAGAAAATAACACAAAAACACGATGCGTAATAATAATAATGATTTCAAGTTTTGGCTCAAGGCCAGCAATTTTGTGGGAAGGAATTGCTGGCCTTGTGCCAAAAATTGAAATTATTGATGGGAATAATAATTATTTCAAATTTGCCACAAGGCAGCAATTTTGGGGGAAGGGATGAATCGATTACATGGACCTATTGTTCAACTGGTACTTATTTTATCGACCCTGAAAGAATGAAAAGCAAAGTAGACCCGGGCGGAATTTGAACTCTGAACGTAGCGGCAAACAAAATACCTATTTCTTTACTACCCACAAGGAGCTAAACACAGAGAGGACAAACAAGGACAGACAAACGGATTAACTCGATTACATCGACCCCAGTGCGTAACTGGTACTTATTTAATCGACCCCGAAAGGATGAAAGGCAAAGTCGACCATGGCGGAATTTGAACTCAGAACGTAACGGCAGACAAAATACCGTTGAGTATTTCGCCCAACGTGCAAGCGACTCTGCCTGCTCGCAGCCTTAATAATCCTTTTCTACTATAGGCACAAGGCCTGAAATTTGGGGTAGGGCAGTCGATTAGATCGACCCCAGTACGCAACTCCTACTTAATTTATCGACTCCGAAAGGACGAAAGGCAAAGTCAACCTCGGCGGAATTTGAACCCAGAACGTTAAAAACAGACGAAATTCTTCTAAGCATTTCGCCCGGTGTGCTAACGATTCTGTCAGCTCGCCGTCTTTCGCCCCTTGAATAATGTGGGACGTTAATTTTTTTGTCCTTTAAAAAGTATATTTTTTGAAGGTCCAGATTTGATTGATCATGCGCTAAATTAATAATTTCCTATCGATATCTTGTTACAACGTTTATGGTTACACTACAGATTTCATATGGTAACCATTTCCAGCCATAATGTTATGCTTCAATAATTTAGCCAGCCAAGTGAGTTCTTTCAGCATACAAGAACTGTCTGGGAAAACCTGTTTCTTCGGATACCGTTGACTGATTGTCCAGGAATTTTTTATTTATAGTTATTTTTGTTGTTGACTGTTATTAATTCTTTTTGAAATTTATTTTCATATTTCATATGCAAAGAAGCAGTATTATCTTTTGATACTGTTATTATTATTATTAGTATTATTAGTAGTATTGTTACCGTTGATGTTGTTGTTATTGTTAAGATGGTGAGCTGGTAGAATCGTTACCACTTCGGGTAAAATGCTTAGCACCATTTCGTCCATCTTTACGTTCTGAGTTCAAATTCCGCCGAGGTCGACTTTGCCTTTCCTTCTTTCGAGGTCGATAAAATAAGTACCAGTTGAACATTGGGGGGGGGGGGGAATCGGATTGACCCCCCTCTCTCCCCACGAAACTGCTAGCCTTGAAGCAAAATTTGAAACCATTATCAGTATTGTTGTTGCGAAGGCGGAGAGCTGGTAGAATCTTTAGCGTGCCGGGCAAAATGCTTAGCGGCATTTCGTCTCTATTTACGTTTTGAGTTCAAATTCCGCCGACGTCGACTTTACCTTTTATACTTTCGGGGTCGATGGAACAAGTACCATTCGAGTACTGGATTCGACATACTCGGCTTCCCCCTCCCAACAAATTTCAGGACCTTTTGCTCTCGATAAGTTTAATTATTTTCATTAACACTAATTGTCACAGACTATTTTTACATTACACGTCTGCGATAAAAGCACGGCGGTCAAATAGTACAGTGCTCTGCAGCCTTTTTTCTCTAGCGTACACTTATATTCTTTTCAAAATTCGGCGGCACACTTGAATTAAAATTATTGGATTGTCCGGAAAGTTCGTGCCGATTTTTAAAGGAAAGAAAATGGTTAATAAATACTTGCCATTACATTTTTAATCAACCAAATATGAACCATTTTGTTGCACAATACGTCTCCATCTTTCTTTTAACTTAAAAATACCCGCTTCCCAGAAGTGAGGTGGTTTCAAGGCAAAGAATTCATCAAGATATCATTTTACGTCATCCAATGAATTGAAATTTTCACCATTAAGACTATTCTGCAGAGACCTGAATAAGTTAGAATCCGAAGGAGCAATATCTGGTAAATATGGAGGGTGGGGTAACACATCCCAGTCAAACTGTAGCAATTTTTGTCTGGTTTCCAAAGCATCAAGTGCCGAAAATGAACTTTCTTATCTTCCATTTTAAAGGGTTACAAAATCAACACAGGTTATAGGAACATAAACCTTCTTCCACGAAAAGATAGCTTAAACTGTGGTCTAAATGTAGGTGTAGTCAAATCCTATTTTATTGACTCAACTATGTTTTAAAATAAGTCGAAAGGTAAGCTACTCTAAATCGGCACGAACTTGCCGGACAACCCAATATGACTAAAAGTATAGAGAAAAATTATATTCACGTTATACTACGGCACACCAGTATTCCACAACATACCGGTTGCAGATCACTGGATATAGTAAACCGCACGAGTCGAACTTCTGTTGATCTGATTGTTTATATGGCTATCATCTTACTGATATTGACAAATCCAGATGCAAAATTCTCATGCACATACGCATACATACAGAATAACCAAGATACGCCAAAAAAAAGAAGAAAGAATGAAAGCGTTGCCCTTTTCATGGGCCCGGTTTCCCGGTTTCTGTGGTGTATGTGTACCCCCCAGCTGGACGGGACGCCAGTCCATCGCAGCGTTACTCAAGAAACAGGAAGAGAGAGTGAGAGAAAGTTATGACGAAAGAGTACAACAGGGGTCGCCACCACCCTCTGCCGGAGCCTCGTGGAGCTTTTAAGTGTTTACGCTCAATAAGCACACACAACGCTCGGTCTGGGAATCGAAACCACGATCCTCCGACCACGAACCACTGCGCCATTGCGCCTCCACACAGCCAAGATACAGCGATATAATAAATATGCCGTAGTTGTCAAGTGAGGGAAAAAGGTAAGATAAACCATAGGCGCAGGAGTGGCTGTGTGGTAAGTAGCTTGTTTACCAACCGGGTTAAGTCCCACTGCGTGGCACCTTGGGCAAGTGTCTTCTACTATAGCCTTGAGCCGACCAAAGCTTTGTGAGTGGATTTGGTAGACGGAAACTGAAAGAAGCCCGTCGTATATATGTATATATGTATGTGTGTGTGTATGTTTGTGTGTCTGTGTTTGTCCCCCAACATCGCTTAACAATCGATGCTGGTGTGTTTACGTCCCCGTAACTTAGCGGTTCGGCAAAAGTGACCGATAGAATAAGTACTAGGCTTACAAATAATAAGTCCTGGGGTCGAATTCTTCGACTAAAGGTGGTGCTCCAGCATGGCCGCAGTCAAATGACTGAAACAAGTAAAAGAGTAAAGAGTAACGCACGAAAAAAAAGAAATAAACTGAACTTTTATCTCTCACACTCCTAGCCTAACACAAAATATCACCAAAAATACGTCTAACTTTTATCGTTTATATCCTAACCAAGACGAAATACCTTCGAGAAGGATCTTCATTACCAATACTGTTGAGTTTATGAACTTTAGCCTGACATGGTGCCAAAAGATCAATCATTAGAATTAGAAATTTGTAGTTCACATTTTATTTGTTTACTTATTTATTTATTTATTAATAAATTTTATTCTGTATTTATTTATTTATTAATACATTTTATTGTTTATTTATTTATTTATTTATTTATTAAATCAAATTATATATAATTTGTTTTTATATTTGTTGTCGTTGTTTCTTTTTTGGAATAGAGGGTTTTTTTTAGCTTTTGGTTGTTTCTGTACGTTGTTGTTTCTTGTTATTGTTGTTATTGTGGCTATTAAATAATAATAATAAATAATAATAATAATAATAATAATAATAATAATAATAATAATAATAACGAGGATAATGATGATAATGATGATGATGATGATAATAATAATAATGAATGATGATGATGATAACAACAACAGTAATAATAATAATAATAATAAGATCATGATCAGGATCATGATGACGCGCAGGAGGTGAAGTGGAAGAAGAAAAAATTGAAGATAAGAAAGAAATCAAGAAACAAAGACTAAGAGGAGGAAAAGAGGAAAAAGAAGACGAGAAAGAAATGAAGAAGAAGAAGAAGAAGAAGAAATAGTAGTAGTAGTAGTAGAAAAAGAAGAAGAAGAAGAAGAAGAAGACGAAGAAGAAGAAGATAAAGAAGAAGAAGATAAAGAAAAAGAAGATAAAGAAGAGGTAGTAGTAGAAGTAGAAGAAGAAGAAGAAGAAGAAGAAGTAGAAGAAGAAGAAGAAGAAGAAGAAGAAGTAGAAGTAGAAGTAGATAAAGAAGAAGAAGAAGAAGAAGAAGAAGAAGAAGAAGAACAACAACAACAACAACAACAACAACAAGTTGATGGTGTGACGACGACGACGGCAGCGGCGATGAGGAAAAAAAGAGAGAAAGCAAGAAAAAAAAAAGAAGGAATCGTAATATCTAATCTGTGTTGAAAAACAAGTGGAGTGAGCGTCATCCATCAACGTCAATTTGGTGTATTGAATAGAAGTGAAAGCCATTGAGAAGTTCAGGGAGAAAATACCTGACACCACAGTATAGAATTCTTTGACACGTAGAACTATTAGTTAGTTTGGGGGTGGAGGGCGAGGATGGAAGTTATGTTTTTTTTTATGTTCTTTTTCTTTTTTTTTTAGGGTAGCTGTAGTGGTGTGTGTGCGTGTGCATATTTATGATTGTGTGTGTGTGTGTATATGTGTGTTTGGTGTGTGTGGTCATTCGTAACAGGTCACAGTTCTCATTAAGTAAAGAGATTTACCTTTGACACGTTTGACCTGTGATGAATTTTCCGTCAGAATTAATCCCTTACACAAACACGAACACATTTTTAAACACATAAATATTCTTTAGATATGTGTATTATATTACATGTGCATGTACGTGCATAGATATAATATATATATATATATAATATATATATATATTATATATATATATATATATATCAGTCTGTCTGTATCTATGTATACGTATATATATATATAGTATATATATATATGTATAATATGTATATATAGGGAGAGATATATTACATATTATATATCCATATATTATATATATAGATATACATACATATATATATTATTACTCGTTACTCTTTTACTTCTTTCAGTCATGTAACTGTGGCCATGCTGGAGCACCGCCTTTTGTCGAGCAAATCGACCCCGGGACTTGTTCTTTGTAAGCCTAGTACTTATTCTATCGTCTCTTTTGCCGAACCGCTAGGTTACGGGGACGTAAACACATCAGCATCGGTTGTCAAGAGATGTTGTGGGGGGAGGGCAAACACAGACACACAAACACATACACATATATATACATATACATATATACGACGGGCTTCTTTCAGTTTCCGTCTACCAAATCCACTCACAAGGCTTTGGTCGGCCCGAGGCTATAGTAGAAGACACCTGCTCAACGGTGCCACGCAGTGGGACTGAACCCGGAACCAAGTGGTTCGTAAGCAAGCTACTTACCACACAGCCACTCCTACGCCTATATATATTTATAGTAAAAAAGAATTTCGTTGAAGAAATTTTCCCTATGTGGTGAGTTGTAGTGAAATAATTTATAATAAGAGAAGGAAAAAGCACAGAATTTATATATTTTTGATACAATATTATGATAGTTTACCGGTTTCACGTTTTGCTAACCATGGCATTGAGATTAGTGAAAATATTACAATTTCATATTTTCCTAACAAGTTTTCATTCCACACACACACACACACACACACATACATGAGTGTATATGTATGTGCCAGGCTATATAAATGTATATGCCTGTATATAAAGAGATTTTTATGTATTATAGCAGTGTTTTATCTGTCCCCCTCTCCCTCCCTCTCTCTCCTCTCTCTCTCTCTCTATATATATATATATATATATATATATATATATATATATATATATATTATATATATATATATATACATATATATTAATAGTAATGGTAAGATAACAAAAGAATGAATGAGACCTCGATATTATGTAAATAGAGGAATTTCTGTAATATCATATGTGACAAATATTTGGTTGCCATAATAAGACTCTGAGTTTCGGATGCCGGGCAGAAAACTGCTCAGGCAGCTCGTCAGTTATCAAGGCAACCACAAAAGGCATTTGGTGATTACCTCCATAACTGACGAGATGCAGGAGCAGTTTTCCGCCTCGACATCTGAAACTCGGAGTCATTATGACAACCGAATAATTGTCACATATTATATTATATGTATTATATATGTCTATATATATATATATATTATATATATATATATATATATATATATATATATATAATTATATATAATATAATAAAATATTAGGGAATAAATTCAAACTTACAGGGAAAAATCAGATTTAGGATTGAATCCAATTTTATAGTAAATATATTATATTAAATTAGAGATAAAACAACTATTAGGCAAATCATACAATGAAAAACTTAAGCCAATACATAGATTATTAATTTATATTATTTAAATATATATCAAAATTATTAAAAAGATAATTAATATAACACTACGATCGTTATATTAATTATCTTTTTTAATAATTTTGATATATATTTAATAATATAAATTAATTAATCTTATGTATTGCTTAAGTTTTTCATTGTATGATTGCCTAATAGTGGTTTTATCTCTAATTTAATATAATATATATATTATATATATAGTTATCAGTAACAATATAGGGTGAATTAATTAATTTCGAGATACTAGAAGGCATCATCTCGGTGACACCAACTTCATTCACACTTTGAATTTGGTGATACTGGTAACGGCTTTAGCTCGCTCTGATACTGAGTTGAGATGATGCCTTCTAGTATCTCGAAATTTAATATACAATTTATCATATTGTTGTGTCCTACGCTGATGAGAAAAGAAGTTGGGTAGATATAATTATCTAATTCTTATGCTTTTCTAAAACTTAATTTCGAAACGTACGTCCGTAGGTGACTTAAAATTGTATATAGATTGCCGTCATTTCATTCTCTCTTACCTGTCTGTGTTTGCCTTTCAAGTGCTGTGTTTTTACTGAGATCTCCCTTTTAGTAGAAAGAATAGCTATAACTCTTTGACTGCTATTTCTAAATTCGGTGTGTGGTGAGGCAATTCGTTGCTAAACCCTTAATTGCTTAGTATTACATATATATATCTGACAAAGATGCCAGTATATAATATTCAGTGAAGTTTTACAATAGCGTTGTATATTATAGACTGCCAGTTACGGTAAATATTGGTGCATTGTTGTACCACTATTCTATATTTATGTGAGTGAGTGTGTGTGTGTGTGTGTGTGTGTGGATATTAAGATAAACACCTGTGCAAATACTTAATTTCAACGTACGTTTCAGCTCTGCAGGTATCTGGAGCCCAATATCGGATGTTCCAACTTCAAATGGATGCCTAACCTCAATGAATCATCAAGAGAACATTTTATTGCATGGTGGAGAATGCAGAAACTGCTCTCCTGATCTGTTGATTGCTACGAACGTATGAAAGCGCTAATTGAACTTTATGAACATTACAAAATACTTTTAAAATGTTAAAATACCATAATAAAAAACGTGAAAACCAGACCATGTTTTAATTTTATTCAACTTATGTGTATATATTTTATATATATATATAAATATATGTTTTATTTATATTCCTGAGCGCCATACTAATACAGTTGTTTGTTTATATTCTACCTGCCTTCGTCTTTTGTTTATTTTCATAAAGCTTCCCGTTATATATATATATATATATATATATATATATATATATTAATATATATATATATATATATATATTATAGGTAAGATAGAATAAATTAATGGAGAGGTCATTGCAAAGCATCAAATCATTTATAGTATATTTATACAAGAGAAAGAAAAGACCATATGTATATATAATTAGAGGGGAACCAAGTATACCGAAATGATGAAGTCTATAGCGAATCAGTATTACGAGTACAAATTCTGAAAAATACTACGATAATGACGCGATGTGAATTCGTGAAATCTTCGTGTAACCAAAAAATGTAAAACATTCGAAGAAAAATTCAATCATAGAATCAAGGTATGTGTCATCGTCAGTGATAAACGGTTCGAAAACGTGCTTCAAGAGGTAACCATCATTACTGCGTTTGTGCAAAAGAGTGTAGGGCCTTAGTAGAACTGAAGCAGGATCGTAAAGTCAGACCCCGTGCTGCTCATGTTTAAGAGAACAATCAAGCGATAGCATTACTTGAAATGAAGTTTCAGTTTTCATGTGTATATATATACACAGTTATCATGTGTATGTATATACACATTCGCCATGAAACATCGCTAGCCACCACACGTTCTTTATTTTCTCACCTTGTTTCTTTCTGTGGAAGAGCGTAGGCTCGAAACGTTAAAGACTTTTTCACTTCCCGGGCGTTATACTAATACATCATTTATGTCTACACCACCTGTCTTCGTCTTTCGTTTTTTATTCTACCTATATACACACGCATACATCCAATCACATGCACATATGTGCGCATGTTTATATATATGCATATATATATATGTATGTATGTATATATGTATCTATCTCTTTTTCTCTCTCTCTCTCTCTTTCTGTCTCTTACTCTATCTCTAAATATATACATATATACCAAGCAAAAGGGAGAGATAGATACATACATACATGCATACACTTACGTAGACACATACATGCGCATACATATATATTCATATACATACATGAATGTTTAAATATATGCTTAAAACGATTTTGACTTTTAATGTAGGAAATACGTATTTGTAAAATATTAAGAATTAAAAGCAAAATATTTGAAAATGAAAGCGACAAATGGTAAAAAGAAGAATTTTAATCGAATCTAAAACAAAAATACGATTTAAACAGAAATTAGGAGACTAAACTTGGACATGTTTTTAAAAGCGTTAACATAATCCGGTAACATAAATGTATAGACATTTTAATCCGTTCAGAATAATTTTTTAATTATGTTATAATGGAAATCAATTTCTCAGACGCTTCTGTTTTTCATATAACATGGAAGACGTAAATAGTTTTCCATAAATCTTGTCCACGTGTCTTCATTTCCATTGATATCGCAATTTATGTTTGTTTCTGAGTTTAAGAAAGATACGAAGCGAATGTATATGTTGCTAATATCTTTTCTTAAACGAATGGATGGTTAAGCATATATATAATTCTACTGAATTGCTTCTACTAACAATAGCTTCATATTATTCCTGGTGATCTCTTCTTGTTTGCTTTGTTTTTTCCGATTAATGAGTTGCCTCGTAATAACCATTACCAGGTTTTGCAATGTGCACCCTCTACGCATTATTATATGTCCTACGCTTCTACGCTTTATTATAGGCACCGTCTACGCTTTATTATATGTTCACCATGTCGTCGATGAGTCCTTATACTACAATTTGCACGGCTAATTTGTTTTGAACCACGGATGTGGATGATTCTTCTCAGGTTATTGTTCGTGAAAGCCAGCACTTCAAAATGATCTTCATGGTGCGCCAGTATACTTCTCCATAAAGAATGACTATATAAATGCAGTCGTCCATACATGCGCGCGCATGTGTGTAGTTATATATAAATATGTATACTGGCACTCCGTCCGTTATGATGACGAGTGTTTTAGTTGATCCGGACCACGAAACAGTCTGCACATGAAATTAACGTGCAAGTGACTGAGCACTCCACAAACTTGTGTACATATAACGTACTTCTCGGGGAGATTCAGCGTGACAGAGAGTGTGACAAGGCTGGCCCTTTGAAACGCAGGTACCACTCATTTTTGCTAACTCAATATATTAGAGAAACGTTAAATAAAGTATCTTGCTCAGAGATACAACGCGCCGCTAGGAAACTGAACTCAGGACACTACGATTGTAAGGCGAATACCCCAACCACTAAGCCACGTGACTTCACATAAATATATATACACATACAATCACATGCACACACATATATGCACCACCACCCATATACATATATTCTTTTACTTGTTTCAATAAGTTGAGTGCGGCCGTGCTGGAGCACTGCCTGTAGTCCAGCAAATCATAATCCTAGTACTTATTTTATCGTTCTATTTTGCCGAACCGCTAAGTTACGGGGACGTAAACACACCAACATCAGTTGTTCAGCGATGTTAGGGGGACAAACACGCACATATAAGTCGGGCTTCTTTCAGTTTCCGTCTACCAAATCCACTCACAAGGCTTTGGTCAGCCTGAGGCTATAGTACAAGACATTTGCCCAAGATGCCACGCAGTGGGACTGAACTCAGAATCATGTGGTTGGTAAGCAAACTACTTACCACACAGCCACTTGGTGGGTGCATGCACTCGCACAACAATGTAGAAGCAATCATACACAAAGAGAGGAAAATATTCACATATTTAGGTGTGCACACATGTTTATCTTTGTGAGAAGATATCATGAACTGGATCAACGAAGTATGGTAGTAACTCCATATTAGAACATATAGTTACGTTACTTGTTAGAAATATCAACCAGATCATCATCAAATAAACAAGATATTTATAACTATTCGTATAACTATTTCTGATGATGTAATGAAATGGTTTACATTCATCCATCTCATGTGCATCTTTGGTCATAGGCTTTCACCGAAGGACATCCGACAATCTAAAAACAAAACGTAGGTCACTGTTTGGAGGGATTGACTAAAAAGTAGAGATTTTTTTAGTGTTGCCGATCTTGCACAACTTCTCTAGTGCTGGTGCCACGATAAAATGGTCTCGTATAACTATTTCTGATGATGTGATGAAATGGTTTACATTCATCCATCTCATGTGCATCTTTGGTCATAGGCTTTCACCGAAGGACCTCCGACAATGTAAAAACAAAACGTAGGTCACTGTTTGGAGGGATTGACTAAAAAGTAGAGATTTTTTTAGTGTTGCCGATCTTGCACAACTTCTCTAGTGCTGGTGCCACGATAAAATGGTCTCGTATAACTATTTCTGATGATGTGATGAAATGGTTTACATTCATCCATCTCATGTGCATCTTTGGTCATAGGCTTTCACCGAAGGACATCCGACAATCTAAAAACAAAACGTAGGTCACTATTTGGAGGGATTGACTAAAAAGTAGAGATTTTTTAGTGTTGCCGATCTTGCACAACTTCTCTAGTGCTGGTGCCACGATAAAATGGTCTCAGTGAGGTTGGTGATAGCAAGACCAAAGAATAAATATATATATGAATATGTGTATATATTGATATGTGTGTGTGTATGTTTGTTTGTTTCTTTGTGTGTGTTTGTGTGTTGGTATGTATTAAAGTTATATATCGTGTAACATTCAGCTGAGACGCAACACTCCCATCAACCCCTTAGGATTACAGTAGCAGTCCGAATAAGAACTGATTCCTTCCGTGGCAGACCGTCAAAGCCACGCCAGTTTGAAAAGAGAGCGTTAAAGGATAATAAAAATAACGATAAGGATGATGATGATGATGATGACGACGACGACGATGATGATGATGACGACGACGACGACGACGATGATGATGATGATGATGATGATGATGATGATGATGATGGTGGTGATGATGATGAGGAGGAGGAGGAAGAGGAGAAAGAGGAGGGGGAGGAGGAGGACGATGATGATGCCTCACTTGATAATCTAGCCCATGATACACTTCTAGGTCTGAAGACGGTGGGTGAACGGACTTTCACTGCGATAATCCTTTTGACTGCTAGATTAGAACATATCTGAGGCTTAATCCACGATAATATATACAGTTTGCATATAAAGAAAGACAGAACCGGAATAAAAAAAGATTATTGGCATTTGAACTGAGAAACACAGAAAAGAGGACGTAAAATATGTTGCATTAATAGTTAAAAGCTGGTTCTATTAATTCCCTACCGATTTGCCAATATGAAATTAATAACAATAACACATTGAAAATCCAAAATATAATGAACGTGTGTTCGTGTGTGCGGGCATGTTATATATGCACGCATATGTGCATATAGATGTATATATGTATGTATATATATACATATATTTTTTTTTCGTGACCGACCAGTCCATCAGATGTAGTTACACATCGCTGGTCACAATGCATTGTTTTAGCCTTCGAATGACGCCACCCCGCTGGCTAAGCGAGCAGGCCAATATATATATGCATGTGTGTGTGTACACACATATATATAATGTGTATATATATGTGTGTATATGTACATATTGTATTATGTTTTATATGTATATGTGTGTATGTAGGGATATATAAATACCAATACTAGGAAAGAGAGAAGCGACAGACATACACACGCATGTATGCACACACACACATACATCTGTATTTACATCTGTACCTACCTGTCTGTCACCTCTCTCTTTGCTGTTATATATATATGCATGTATGTATGTATGTATGTATATCATATGATATATGTATACACACACACATAACAATAGATAGTTATATAATACATACTGATACACATACATACAAATATACATAGATAGATACATACATACAAGCTTAGAGAAATAATACAATAACATCAACAACAATGAACCTCAGAAAAAAAGAAAACAATACAAAGAGTAATACCACCACCACCAGCAACAAAGCAGCATCCCCATCAGGAAAAAAATTAAATAAAATATTTAAAAACTAAAAAGACGAAGAATACATATTTCTAACAAACAGGATAATCTTTCAACATATGATGAAGAGATTATTGGAAAAAACCCAATGTAACTTTGAAAAAACAAAACGAAAACCATATCAAGTACGACACCGATAATAACAATAATAATAATAACAATAACAATAATAGTAATTTCTTCTTCATAATAATAATAATAATAATAATAATAATAATAATAATAATAAAATAATAACAATAATAGTAATTTCTTTATAATAATAATAATAGTAATAATAATAATGATAATAATATTAATAATAGTAATAATAATAACAACAATAATAATAATAATAATAATAATAACAATAATAGTAATTTCTTTATAATATTAATAATAGTAATAATAATAATGATAATAATATTAATAATAGTAATAATAGTAATAATAATAAGAAGAATAATAGTAATTTCCTTATAATATTAATAATAATAATAATAATAATAATAATAATAACAATAATAGTAATTTCTTCATCATAATGATGATGATGATGATAATAATAATAATAATAATAATAATGATAATAATAATAGTAATAATATAATAATAATAATAATGATAATAA
This sequence comes from Octopus sinensis, assembly GCF_006345805.1. Classification (NCBI taxonomy): domain Eukaryota; kingdom Metazoa; phylum Mollusca; class Cephalopoda; order Octopoda; family Octopodidae; genus Octopus; species Octopus sinensis. The sequence continues at coordinate 42,750,081 of NC_043009.1, forward strand.
TAATAATAATAATAATAATAATAATAATAATAATAATAATAATAATAACAATAATAGTAATTTCTTTATCATAATTATGATGATGATGATGATGATATAATATAATAATAATAATAATAATAATAATAATAATAATAATAATAATAATAACAATAATAGTAATTTCTTTATCATAATTATGATGATGATGATGATGATGATAATAATAATAATGATAATAATAATAATAATAATAATAATAATAATAATAATAATAATAATAATAATGATAATAATAATATAATAATAATAATAATAATAATAATAATAATAATAATAATAATAATAATAATAATAATGACAGCATGATATCAAAGAAGCATTCCTATTGGAAATCTATAGGATGAGTTTATCACCGATTTTGTATATCAGCAATGTAAAAAAGAAAAAAAAAAGAAAAGAAGAAAGAAAATAATCGGTAAGATTGTTATTTGTGGTAAGAGGGTGGTGAGGGCTGGATGGCTGTGGTTGCTGTTGGTGAAGTTTGTTGTTGCTATTGTTGTTGTTTCTATTAATCCATTGCACTCTTCCATTTTCCTCATCAACACCACATGGAAGCTGAAAGAAAGAGAGAGGGAGAGAAAGGAAGAGAGAGAGAGAGAGAGAGAGACAAAGAAAGCGAAAGTACGAGTGGAGTGGGTTTGGGCGGGAAATTATAATGATGATGAGAAGGAATGTCTCACTAAACAAGAGCGTCAGGGAAATGGAATATTCTGTGACGGAAACTATTTTTCAATGAATCATTTGATAGAAAATAGCTTCTCTTTTATGAAATTGGAAACTGTTAATCGGCACATATTTTCATCATTATTTTTCTTTCCTCATGTCAAAAGGTAGCTGGAGTAAAAAAAAAGAGAAACAATAATAATTTTAAAAACTGCATATATATATATATAAATAATATCATAATGGTAATGATTATAAAATAACTATAAAAACGTGAAAAAAAAAACAGCAGAATAAATTTCGAAAATTAACAATTTATACAAAAATCATTAAGAATGTTTGTGTAAATGTATGATAATAACAAAAAATATATTAATTATTTTAGTAAGATTTGCAATATTAATTTGCAAATATGTACAGTCTTAGACAACCTGATGGCATTTTAATTTGTGTTTCTTAACAGGTTTTTAAAAAAATTCCACAAGTACAAAATATAAATAAACAATAAAATAGTTTTTTAAAATATAAAGACGAAAAAAAATAAATAAATGAAACTTTAAAAGAAATCTCAGGAAAATATTAGGAAGGAAGGATGGAATTGGCACGAATTTAAGGGGCGGGGG
>NC_043009.1:42761408-42768908 GCF_006345805.1 Octopus sinensis
CAGAGAAGCACGTTAGTCCTATCTATAACCCTACGTCTTCGCTTCACGGTATGACCTAACATAATCAGCTTCAGTGTTTAACGCAACAAACAGCACTCCAATGATATGCGTTGTCTGCTCACGTTTCACTTGTACCAGCCGACACTCACATTCGTTAATAGCTATTGTATGCTGTACCCTCTTATAGAACTTCACCTGTAAATTTCAAAAAAGAAATGCATCATCCAATCTCATAAAACTCCAGAGATGTCTCAGTCTCACCCACAACTATGCTGAATTAATACATTCTTGAACATTTGTGAGGATATCCTCTTCAAATCATATAATGAAGAACAGGCGCATGTACTGGGCGATTTTAGTCAGGCTCTGACCATTGTCATTGATATTGTTGTCCAAGAGCCATATTCCATATTTTCTTTCCGCTGCTTCTATGGATTCCCGTGACTCTCTGTTGCCATCCGATTCCATTATGAATTTGAATTGGGAGCTTGAGTCATAGTGACTCCTTCGTTAGCTGATTACGCAACCATGGACGCCACCCTTACGGATATGTTGCAGTTACTCTCTTGACAGAGCTTCGGGGTCCTGACCATTGCTCTTCTAGGATTCCTCTGCTCAGTATCAATGTTAGAAGCGCCATTGGCCCAGTCGATTTCTTCCGCTACGTCTTTACAATCCGCAATGTTGCAATCCTATGACTTCGCTGGATCCCAGGCAGGATGGGTGAACGGGTGCTATACCTTGCCAAAAAGCTGCCCTTAACTATGCAGGGCACGGTCGTCACTCTGTGAGGCATTTTCAAATTACCCGCATACCCAGACACTCCATATACTCAACCATCAAAATGTTCGCCTCCATTCCATTCTCGCTGGATTATATTATTCATTGTTGTACCTGAAGTTCTAGATTTTGGCAGTCTGACGTGCAGAGGAAAACATCATCAACATACAGGAGAGTCCATGGGTGGAATGCTTGGTTATCAGCGATGGTTACCACGTACATGGACAGAATGAGCAACAGTGATTACAAGGTAGATCCCTGATAATTGAATTGTATGAACTAAAAGTCGGAGGGAGATGGGATAAACTACCTGCATCAACTTGCTATAAGAGCAGGTAGTAATTTTACATTGTACTTATTCTTAAAGCATGTTTTGAAGAGAGCAGTTCGATTTTGATGGATGTGTTTTGAATACTATATTGGAAGGGACAAAGGTGCAAATTCGGCATATTTTGCTTCATGAGTTCAATAAAGGCAATAACGCAACGGAAAGTGCGAGGAATATTAATGCAGTATATGAGGATCGGACAGTAAGTGTAAGCCAGTGTCAACGGTGGTTCCAGAAATTCCGAGCCGGAAACTATAGCCTAGAAGACGTGCGTCATCCTGGAAGATCTGTAGAGCTCGACGAGGACAAAATCTCATCGTAACTGTTGAGAAACTAGCAGAGAAGCTTGGATTTGGTCATTCAACCAGTCATTCGAGTCAGCGCTAGAAGAAAAACGACCATCCTTGGTTTCAAGTTGAAAGGTGTTCTTCCATCAGGATAATGCTCGGCCACATACAGTGAGGATAACATTCCAAAGGCTGGAGCAGTTTGAATGGAAAACGATGCTCCACCTACAATATACGCCGGACATTGCCCCTTCTGATTATTACTTATCCCGCAATCTTCAAAATCATTTTGATGGAAAAAATATGAATTGTGTAGACGAGGTCAGAACAGTGCTGGTGGAGCATTTTTCCTCACGGACAAGTGAATTTTGGGAGAGGGGCCTTGCAAGTCTATCAGATAGATGGAAGGACATTGTAGGAAATGAAGGAGAGTATGTTTTAGATTAAAAACGAATTTTGTTTATCTTAATTTTGAAAAATAATTGAAGTATATAAAAACCGCATTGTATATGGTATTATCCAATATATATATATATATGTGTGTGTGTGTCTGTGTCTGTATATCTCTCTATATATATGTACATACATATATATAGTTAATCCAAACAAGAAAGCACAAAAAAACACAACAACGCGAGGACGTGGAACAAATATAGTATTATTGGATGCTCAGGAAAGTAGGAAAGAAGGAGGGTTTAACGTTTCGAGCGGAGCTCTTCGTCGGAAACATAGGAGAAGGAAAGATCCAGAGAAGGGAAGACAGAGGGAAAAAAATCGCCAACGGAACGCACGCGGTCACACACATATATATATATATATATATATATATATAAACATACTGGGAGAAAGGAAAGAAACGAAACGAAACGACGCGAGGGCGCTCATATATATATGATTTAAAATTCTCAAACGCAGAATACTGCTAATAGTATAGCCTGAACAGAATAAACTACCCCTATTTTGCAGAAAAAGTGTTGGCGGCCAGCTTCAGATGTTTATATATATATATATGAGTGTGTGTGTGTGTGTGTGTGTGTGTGTATGTGTGTGTGTGGTGTGTGTGTGTGTGTGTGTGTACGTATATTATGTATGTGTATATAAACTATAAACACAAAAGCATATTTAACTGTATATAATAGCATACATATGTGCGTGTGTGTGTGTTTGTGTGTGTGTTTGTGTGTGTGTGTGTTGTGTGTGTGTGTGTGTGTGTGAGTGTACTTTGTAACATTTTTTATAGGCAGAACGTTATAAAAGTGATTCAACTAAATAATATATGGAGTAAAACAAGCGAAATGCGTCATAAAAAAAAAAGCGTAGAAATATAAAGCAAAAACAGCAAAACAAAAATGGAAGAAGATTACAATGAAAATGATTACGCCAATGGCAGAAACAAAAGAGACTCTAACGTTTCGGCTGATAACATTTACGAAAAAGAATATAAAGAAATAAGAGTGCAAGAGCAAAGTATATATATATATATATATATATATACAATACAGAATATATAACTGCATGTTTACATGGCAGTCCTAGTGTAAAAAATGTAAATACATATGTGTGTGTGTTTGCTTGCTGTGTGTATGGATTTGTGATTATGTATAAGCTGCTATATGTATGCATATGTTTATGTATGTGAATGCAATTAGCGTCTTGACTTTTGAGAATAATAGAATAACGTATTCCACTTAAGTAGCTTCAATTAGTTGTTGCTTATTATTATTATGATTAACATTTAAACATTCATTCATTCATTTATACATTTATTATTAATATTATTGTTGTTGTTAATAATATTATTATTATTATCAGAAGTAGTAGTAGCAACAGTAATAGTATTAGCATTATTAGCACTAATATTTTTATTCTATTGTGATTTTTGTTAGATACTCTTTGTTATTCATTATTGATGTAATTATTCTTATTATCATTTATCATTATTATTATTATTATTATTATCATTATTATTATTATTATTATTATTATTATTATTATTATTATTATTATTATTAGTATCATTGTTACTGTTTGATGCCTGCTTTTGTTTCACGTATATATTTATTTATTCATTTTATCAACTTCCACTTGCATTTTTCAATAGATCAATTAACACTAAATAGTTTTGTATTGTTTCTCGCAGACAAAATACAATATAAAGACAATCTCAAAGCTAATTGTTTGTAATTACAAATTTCTTTCCTGTAATCTGTTTCCATTTATTTCAAACATATAATTATTACCATATCTTTCCTTTTCTTTTTGTTCTTTGGTTCTTTGTTCATCAAAGAAAGGGGGGAAAATTGCATTCTTAAAGTGGCACTAAAGTGATGTTCTTAAAGAGATATTCTTCATAGTACATTCTTAAAGCGACACAAGGAATCAAGGAATATAACAATATTTTAGAATCTGGAAAGATTCCACTCAGCCTGGATTATACATCAATTACTATTTTCTATTGACATTAGGATACGAAAAATTACATATACATACATACATACATACATACATACATACAGAGATGCACGCCTGCATGCATACATACGCATACATACACATACATATATACATACATGAATACATACAGACATACATACGTACATAGATGCATACATCCATGCATGCATGCATACATACATACGCATATATATATATATAATCACATATACATACATACATACATACATGCACGCATGCATGCATACACACACATACATACACATACATATATACATACATGAATACATACAGACATACATACGTACATACATGCATGCATGCATGCATACATACGCAAATATATATATATATATATATATATATATGCACGAATGTGTACTCACGGACAAACATACCCACACACATTCTTTTTCTCTCTCCCTCTTCACACATACATTATAACCCACATTCATACAACCACATAAATATAGAACCAAAAATCTAAGAGACAGACCTGCTTGAAGTTAACCTGGACTATTGAGAGTATTATAATGAAGATATCACGAACGGCGAGAAAAGAAATAAAACAAACATAACTCATTGCTTTATTAATCGAATGACTAGGCAGACAGTCGATCTATTAATTGTTTAAAAAGTTAACTAAGGGACGAATAATAGAGAAGTGAAATAGAATCAGTGTGTGTATACTATGAGCATAATGACCCTACCCTCCAAGATAAAACAAAAAATGTTGTACATTATTTACACTATTTACATTTGATGGATATTTGTCCTCATCTTGTTTGTTGCTAACACAACGTTTCGGCTGATATACCCTCCAGCCTTCATTTCGAACCTGGTTTCTCATTCCTAAGGTATTTTTCGATGTTGTTGTTATTATTATTATTATTATTTTTATTATTATTATTTGTTATTATTATTATTATCATTACTATTATTAATTCAAGTCACTGCATGGAATCGAACTCGGGGTTAGTAGCCCGCGTTCTTAACCACTACACCATATGCTCATACCTTAGGAATGAGAACCCAGGTTCGAAATGAAGGCTGGAGGGTATATCAGCCGAAACGTTGTGTTAACAACAAAGATCCGTCAAACGTAAATAATGTAAATAATGTACATAATTCCTCATCTCTTAAATATAGAATTAAAAAATTGTTATGTTTTATTAAAAATGACATGGTTACGGCGTTCGGATTTCAATCCGGTTTAATGTATCAAGGGATGAGCTGGAAGAATTGTTAGCACGCCTGGCGAAATGTGTCGCTGTATTTCGTCCGCCCTCGCGTTCTGAGTTCAAATTCCAGCGAGGCTGATTTTGTCTTTCATCTTTTCGGGGTCGATAAAATAAGTACCATCTGAACACTGGAGTTGATGTAATCCACTTAACCACTCCTGAGTAAAAGCATAAAAGCTGCACCTGTCTACCAAGACATGCCGAGCCAGTGTGGAAAAGTAGACTCGTCAAACCAGTGTAATCTAAAGTTCAAAATCCCGAACTACACTTCAGACCGTGAATGACGGAGAGAACAAGCTGAGGCCTTCACGCTGCAATTGACAGAACATAAGCAAGACAATTCAATGTATCAGAATAGCTCTGGAAATTCTTATAAGCCAAAGGTGCAGGCGTAGCTGTGTGGCAAGAAATTGCTTTAAGGCGGCGAGCTGGCAGAAACGTTAGCACGCCGGGCGAAATGCTTAGCAGTATTTCATCTGCCGCTACGTTCTGAGTTCAAATTCCGCCGAGGTTGACTTTGCCTTTCCTCCTTTCGGGGTCGATTAAATAAGTACCAGTTACACACTGGGGTCGATATAATCGACTTAATCCGTTTGTCTGTCCTTGTTTGTCCTCTCTGTGTTTAGCCCCTTGTGGGTAGTAAAGAAATAGGTATTTCGTCTGCCGTTACGTTCTGAGTTCAAATTCCACCGAGGTCGACTTTGCCTTTCATCCTTTCGGGGTCGATTAAATAAGTACCAGTTACGCACGGGGGTCGATGTAATCGACTTAATCCCGTTGTCTGTCCTTGTTTGTCTCCTATATGTTTAGCCCCTTATGGGCAATAAAGAAATAAGAAGTTGCTTCCCAACCACATGGTTCCAGGTTCAGTCCCACTGCGTGGCGGCTTGGACAAGTGTCTTCTTCTATAGCTTCAGGCTGACCAAAGTTTGTGAGTGGATTTGGTAAACGGAAACTGAAGGAAACCCGTCGTATATATATATGTGTGTGTGCACGAGGTTGGGGGGGGTACGTGTGTGTGTCTTTGTGTCTGTGTTTGTCCCTCCACCACCGCTTGACAACCAATGTTGGTGGGTTCACGTCTCCGTAACTTAGCGCTTCGGCAAAATACCGATAAAATAAGTTTCAAACTTTAAAAACATAAGTACTGAGGTCGATCCATTCGACTCAAAATTCTTCAAAGCAGTGCCCCAGCATTGCCACAGTCTAATAACTGAAACAAGTAAAAAAGTAAATGAATAAACCAAAAAATAATAATAATAAATCCTCTCATATGATGAAACAGATTAAATTTTCACAAATTCATTTAACTACTGGTGAATATTAATATCTCAGAAAATAACATGTCGAGACGGAGAAATTGTCGTTAGCTTACCATGGATGCTAACGTTTGCTACACACATAAAATCTATGCAGCTGAATTTATGCATCACAAAGTTCTTAAGCGTCACGAAGTTCTTCAGTTCAGGATCCCTTTCACATAAGGTCAACAGCAAACGACTCCAAGACGTATGTCACAGCCTCACCAGTTTAGAATATCTTTCACAGATTCTGTGTTTCCTTGATGAGGAATATAAAGTTGATATAAAACCAATTGAAGTATCAAATGTATGATAAATTCTCTCTCTCTCGATGATAATTATTTTTCTAATTTATCAGCAATAGGTAAGATAACGATATTATGCAACAGCAATGGAGGAAATAATTCTTGAACCATTCCATTAAGTGTCTTAATAGAACACATCATTCTCAACAAAAGATGATTGAAGAATAGACAGGACTTTGGATATGGAATGGATTATTGTTGAAAACTGTTAATCCTCATCACGTATTGGTGAAGATCTGTGGCAGTCAGAAGAATTGCGACTACGAAACATCACAAGTGTGAGTGAACAATAGACCAGAATATATATATATATATATATATATATATATATATATATATATATACAGAGAGAGAGAGAGAGAGAGAGAGAGAGAGATAGATATAGATAAAGATATAGATATACACACACACATATATGTACATATATATACATATATATACATATATGTATACATACACACACACACATAAATATATATATGTACAGAGAGCGAGAGAGAGAGAGTTATGTATGTATGTATGTATAGAGGTCGATTTTGTTACATCAAAAACCCTTCAGTCAGTGCCCCACTATGGCTGCAGTCAAATGACTGAAACAAGTAAATAAAGTAATATATATATGTGTGTGTGTGTGTCTGTGTGTGTGTGTGTGTGTGTGCGTGTGTGCGTGTGTGTGTGCGCGCATGAATATATGTATTTATATGCACAAATATATATACCTATTTCTTTACTACCCACAAGGGGCTAAACATAGAGAGGACAAACAAGGACAGACAAACGGATTAAGTCGATTATATCAACCCC
>NC_043009.1:42771408-42776408 GCF_006345805.1 Octopus sinensis
ATCGTAAAAGGGAAAAAAAGAACAAAAAAAAGGAAAAATAGATAGATAGATAAAGACCAGAGAGAGTAAGGAACGAAAACTTCACTGTTTCCTTGCAGTAATAATGGTTTCAAATTTTGGCTCATGGTCTGCAATTCCAAGAGGAGGAGGAAAGCCAATTATATTGACTCCAGTGCTCAACTGGTACTTATTTTATTTTATCGACCCCGAAAGGAATGAAAGGTAAAGTCTGAGTCCAAATTCAGCGGAATTTGAACCCAGAACGTATAGGTGAACGGAATGCTGCTAAGCATTTTGCCCGGCGTGCTAACGATTCTGCCAGCTCGCTACCTTCTCCCTTTATAGTAAACTAGCAGTATGACCCGGCGTGGCATATTTGGTCTTTCAAGCATATTTGATCTTTCATGAAAATCCTGCTCTCTTGTCATTCACTTGGTCTAACTCGTTAATTATTCCCTGCATTTCACAAATCAAAAAAGCGTGCACGTTTGAAAGCCAAAACACATGGTAACACGTCTTCGCAAAATACAAAAATGCGCTGAGTCATACAGACTATCTGCAAATGCGCACGCGCATTCAACTGCCAAGGGTAAAATTATCTCCGTCCAATCAAAAAACAGCTGGCAGTCTATAGGTGTATCTAGCTGTACGCACGCACCGTGTACAAATTTCTGTTTTAACGATTTTGAATGGATATGCTGATAACTTATGGGCATAAGGGGTCGGTTTATCGATTTTTTAATGGCTTTCTGGGGTGACTGGGGAAAGGAAAAGATCTTCACGGTCACCCTCAGACAGTTTTGAAAGCCCATAGAAAATGTGAGCTTTTTACGTGAAAACTGTGGATTTGTATAAAGGACACACAGACACACAGATACACAGATATTTTGCTGTTTATAGATATATAGATAATAAGAGTAGTTTTTAATATAGTCACAAGGCCTGAAATTTGTCGGGAGAAACCTGGTTTCCGTGGCATATAAATGACTTACAATCTCCCTGAACGGGACACTGGTCACTCGTTTACAGCCGAGTAGACTAATGTAACGTGAAATGAAATGTTTTGCTCAACAACACAGCGCAACGCCCGATCTGAGAATCGAAACCACAATTGTATGATCGTGAGTGCCATTAAGCCACTGTAGCCATTAAGCCACACGCCTTCACTTATTTTCACTTTTTTCAAATGACGTTGTAAAATTGGAAAACAAATTAAACCTCTCCTCGGTATGGCTTGAACTCAGAGCGTAAAAGCCGTAACTAAATGTCTCAAAATAAGAAAAACAGCATTTTCCCCGACGCTCTTCCGCAAATTCACTATCAATGTTCTTGTTTAGACACAAGTAAACCCCGGGGGAAAGGGGTTAATGAATTAAATTGATCCCAGTACTTACCTGGTACATTTTTCTCGATTCTGGATGTTTGGAACTGCTCGAATACTCCGGAAGGTGCTCGAAAAATAAGAGGTGTTACCTTAGTTCACTGGTAGTGAATAGCTGACACTGTAGTACATCTCCAGCGTTAGAAGCTGTGCTGTGCAAAGGCGGCAATAGTAATGATAATAATAATAATAATCTAAAGAAAGTGGAATTGTGGCGATGTTTATCTGCTTTGCACAACGGTCAACGAAACCTTTCAGAGATCTTGTCATATCTTTTGTGCTGTCAGTTGAAATCGATTTGACACACAATTTTAGATATTTTGACGACAAATTTGCTCAGAATTATTAAACCTACGAAAAGGAGAAAATTAGAATGATTTTATAACTAGGAAACGTGATCGTTAAATAAGCGTTTTCTAGGAACAAAGGAATGGAAGAGATATAAAATTCATACATGGTTCTGCTTACTTGATTATGTCGATCCTAGTGCTCGATTGGCTAAGTCAATCTCAGAACATAAAGACGGACGAAATGCAGCTAAACATTTTGTCCGATATGCTAACGTCTCTGCCACTTCGCTGCTTTAGTAATAATGGTAATAATGGGTTCGAATTTAAGTACAAGGCCATCGATCCTAGAATTTGTTAGGTACTTTATTTTATGAATCCGGAGAGTTGAAAGACAAAGACAACCGCCAGGATTTGAACTCATAGCATAAAGAGATGAACCAAATACCTCAGAAAATTTTGTCCGACACTCCAACGACACTGTTGATCCATCGCCCTACTAAGAATGAGTTCTTAATCGGGCACAAGGCCAGTAATTTTTTAAGGAGAAAGGGACGTAGTGAAAACTTTTTACCCCCGTGCTTTAGACTGGTACTTTATTTTATCTATTACAAAAAGGGTGCGAAACAAAGCCAGCCTCGGTAGGATTCAAATAATTCTATTGGGATGTATTTAGCTTTTATTTTTATGATTTAATTTACTTTTAAGGTTCGAGAATATGTATTTCTTTACTGCCCACAAGGGGCTAAACATAGAGGGGACAAACAAGGACAGACAAAGGGATAAAGTTGATTACATCAACCCCAGTGCGTAACTGGTACTTAATTTATCGACCCCGAAAGGATGAAAGGCAAAGTCGACCTCGGCGGAATTTGAACTCAGAACGTAACGACAAACGAAATACCGCAAAGCATTTCGCCCAGCGCGCTAATGGTTCGAGAATATGATAGACATAATCAAGTAAGCAGAACCATGTATAAATTTTATATCTCTTCCATTCCTTTGTTCCTAGAAAACGCTTATTTAACGATCACGTTTCCTAGTTATAAAATCATTCTAGTTTTCTCCTTTTCGTAGGTTTAATAATTCTGAGCAAATTTGTCGTCAAAATATCTAAAATTGAGAGTCAAATCGATTTCAACTGACAGCACAAAAGATATGACAAGATCTCTGAAAGGTTTCGTTGTCCGTTGTGCAAAGCAGATAAACATCGCCACAATTCCACTTTCTTCTTTTTTTTTTTCTTTTTTTTTTGGTCTTTTCAGCATCGTGAAGCATTAATGTCGCGATCTACAACACTGTGCTTAATCCAACTGTGGAAAGAAAAGTGATTAATTTCATCAAATCAAGACTTCTATAATTCCACTTCTTCACACAGTTCTGCATGGCAATGAACGTTCCATTTCTAACTCGTTTTTGTTTCATATCAAAGGCTACGACGTTTATGAACTGGAAAAAAGACAACAACAAAAAAACAAAAAAAAAAAAAAAAAAAAAGGGATGGCCCTGTTCTCTTTCTTGACAACCAAACCCCTCCGCATTCATTGAACATTTAACAGACAATAGATGATCGGATCGACAAAGATATTTCCCAAATATATTTACTTGGTTGACTAAATCTCCTTAAGGAATCAATACAGTGAAAGCAAGAAAACTTGTTTCGAAGAACATGATAAATACTTTCTCCTGTAAGTCGGTGTCTTGGAGAAATACCATACAAAGGTGTGACTTAAGCATATGCCGGTTGGTGTTCCTTTTGTTCTTTGTTTTGTTTTTTTTGTCATTTTTTGGTGGTTGGGGGTGTCGGTATAATTGTTGTGCATCCTTTTAAGGCAGCGAGCTGGCAGAAACGTTAGCACGTCGGGCGAAATGCTTAGCGGTATTTCGTCTGCCGTTACGTTGTGAGTTCAAATTCCGCCGAGGTCGACTTTACCTTTCATCCTTTCGGGGTCGATAAATTAAGTACCAGTTACGCACTGGGGTCGATGTAATCGACTTAATACTTATATCTGTCCTTGTTTGTCCCTTCTATGTTTAGCCCCTTGTGGGTAATAAAGAAACGGGTATAATTGTAGTGCAAGATGCAGGAGTATTACAGGCACTAATGTATGAGTCTATGACTCAGCTACGAATTAGGGGCTCATTATTTTCCTTCTTCAGTAGAATTTCCATGTTAATATGACTTAGGGCATTAGGGTGGCAAGGTGGCAGAACGTTAGCATGCCGGGGAAAATGCTTAGGAGCATTTCGTCCGTCTTTACGTTCTGAGTACAAATTACGCTGAGGTCTACTTCGCCTTTATCCTTTCGGGATCGATAAAATAAGTACCAGTTGATCACTGGGGTCGATGTAATCACCTTATCTTCTCTCCTGAAATTGCTGGTGTTGTACCAAAATTTGAAGCCAATATGACTTGGGACATTGCAGTTAGTTATCAATGAGTGCATCGCAAACTGTTGTAATATTATCCGGATGAACCACGTTCTGAGAAAGGTTGGAAAGGCTTATATTAATGGCCAGGCCTATGTCTTGTTGATATAGTTAAGTTGACCGAGCAGAAAACGATCTTGTGACACGATAGATCACTTCATTGATTCTAAACAAATCTCAACATACTTATCATTATTGAACTGAGCTTGTTTGGATTGACCGAATCGTTGTTCAGTTGCTGAAACATATCTACGATCGCCAGTTCTTTAAATGCTAGCAATGGTCTACTTTCAGAACTAGGTGACCCCGATCAATATCATCGATATGATTCCAACTTTCAACGTCTTGTGGCTTTCACCATTGATTCCTGTAACAACATTACACATTCACCATGCTGCTTTCAAAGGAATCCGATGCTGATTCATATTTTGTCTTCAAACTGGTAGAGCTAGGTTAACTCTGCCTGTAGTAAAATCTGTTGCCTCTATAGTTCCTTGTGTCGTAGAGATATGTAAATTCCGCTTGCATATTCCTCCTCCATTAATGATTTCTAAGGCGAGAATCATTAGTCGGATACTCTTTTACTCTTTACTCTTTTACTTGTTTCAGTCATTTGACTGCGGCCATGCTGGAGCACCGCCTTTAATCGAGCTTATTCTTATTTTTTTGTAAGCCTAGTACTTTTTCAATCGGTCTCTTTTGCCGAACTGCTAAGTAACGGGGACATAAACACACCAGCATCGGTTGTCAAGCAATGCTAGGGGGACAAACACAGACACACAAACACACACACGCACATATATATATACATGTATACGACGGGCTTCTTTCAGTTTCCGTCTACCAAATCCACTCACAAGGCTTTGGTCGGCCCGAGGCTATAGTAGAAGACACTTGCCCAA
>NC_043009.1:42781408-42798908 GCF_006345805.1 Octopus sinensis
GCTCTATATATAATATATATATATATATATATATATCTATATATATATATATATATATATATATGTATGTATGTACAAACAAATATGTGCGCGTATATGTATGCATATATGTATATATATATATATATATATATATATATATATATATATATATATGCATGTATGTATGTATATGTATATATATGTGTATATATATAGGTATATATATATATATGTATATAATATATATATATATATATATATATATATATATATATACATACATATATGCTTTTACCGCTCATTTTCGTTTTCTTGTATTCCGTTTCTCTTTATTTTATTATTTCATTATATTACTGTTCTCGTTGCTATTGTTGTTAATATTGTTGTTGTTGTTGTTGTTGTTATTCTCACCACCATTGTTTAATGTTGTTGTTGTTGTCGTTGTTGGTTGTCGTTGTTGGTTGTCGTTGTTATTGTTATTGTTGTTGCTGTCGTTGTTGTAGTCTTATTGTTTGGCTTATTAATGCTTCTCCTCAATTCCAATAGCCGCCATTATTGATCATTGGTAACAGCACTATTACCATTCTAACATGACTCATTTCGTTTCCATCAATCTGACCCGATGACAGCTACTGTGTTTTTATTATTATTTCTTTTGCTATTTTTTTTTTTTTTTTGGAAATTTTCTATATTTATTTTTTTGTCAAATACATGGGAATTTTTCATTTTCCTGCTTCCCTCATTTTCTTTTTTAATTTTTTATATTTTCCTTACTGTTTTATTATTTTTATTTTCCACTGGTTGGTTTTAGTTTTCTGGGGATAATTTTTTTTTCTCCCTTTATCTTTGTTTCCTAAAAACGTAAAAAAAATATTCCAAAACTATAATAATAATAATAATAATAATAATAATAATAATAATAATAATAATAATAATAATAGTGTATATCAAAGAAAAAAAAGGCATTTCTAGATCATATTTTTTATTTTATTTTTCTTCCTCCCAACATCTCTTTGTTACTGTCTCTTTCACCCTCAAACCCAATTTTCTTCTCACCTCTCTCTCTCTTTCTTTCTTTCTTTTATCTTCTCTCTCTCACTCTCTCATATATATATGTATATAATATATATATTATATATATATATATATATATATATATATATATTATATATATATATGTATATATGTATATATATATCGATATGATATTCTGAAAAACCATTCTAGTTTGGTAACATGATTGTCCTTGATTTTTCCAAATACCCTGGTGCCTTCTGTAAAAAGCAATTGAATATCTTTGTTCTTTTCATTAAGCCGTCTTCTGTTTGCATACACTTAACTCTGTCACAATTCTATATTTCTGCAGCCTGGTGCGGTGCTGAGCTATAGAATCACCGCAGCTATTCAGCACAACAACTAGAGAACGGTGCGATATTATGTTTGTCATCTGACTTCTGAGAATCAGATGACAATGAACCGAGTTAGGCTACTGATAGCAGCACAATACAGTATTCTCTATTATTTTCGCCATTGTTCGTTCTTCGTGCAATTCTATTCTTTAGCAGCATATTTGGAAGATTTCAGCGCTATTGGAGACAGAAAACAAAAGAGGGAAAAATCCCAACTTTGCTTCGATTTACTCTCAGTTCAAATGTATACCCCCACCACACAACACACACTCACCTTGAATGTATCTGTGTGAGGTTGCGCGTACGTGTGTGTTTGTGTATGTGTGAGAGGTTATGCGTACATATATATATATATATGTGTACGTGTGTCTGTGTGTGTATGTATGTATGTGTGTGTGTGTGGTGTGTGTGCGAGCGTGTTTGTGCGTGCGTGTTGGAATAAATGAATTCCTGGAAATGCTAAAATGTACATTGTCCACTCTGATTCAAATACATCCTTGTAGACATGCATCTTTTTCCAGTATTGCTATCAATTCCTGTTTGCATAAATATATACTCACATATATACACACACACACACGATGTATTGATGTATTGATGTATATTTCATTGGTGTGTGTGTGTTGTGTGTGTGTGTGTGTACGTGAAATTGGAATACGTAGAAGTGTTATCTGTAGGCTTCGCCATTAACTCTTCTGTTGGCTAACATCAGTAACAAACAGCAACATCCTTCCCAACAACTGGAGGAAAAAGATTGCTGAAGGCCGGAATTTAGGGCAAGCATGCATGCCAAGGAGGAAGTGTTAGCGAGGATCATGTTCGACAACGAGAACTTTCAGGCAAAAGTAGAGGATAGGAATGAGATTGCTAAAAACTCCCCAGATAAAGACCATCTCAACATATTCAGTGCCGAAGCTGAATTTTGTGACAAATGGAGAGAGAGAGAGAGAGAGAAGGAGAGAGAGAGAGAGAGAGAGAGAGAGGGAGACAGACAGACAGATAGACAGAGGCAGACAGATAGACAGAGACAGACAGACAGACAGACAGACATACTGATAGACAGACAGATGGTTGAGGTAAATACCTACATGTAGTCTGGAGCACACCGATAACATATCTATGCAGTGTGTATCACCCAGAACCCCCTACCTCTTCAATTTGTCTTATCTTTAAAAGGTGGGGTCTGAACCATATCGAAGAAAAAGAAAAATAACATTGACTTCAGAAAGTCAACGATAGTACCTTTATATGGTTACTTGCCCTACTAAAAGTAACACCCAAATCTCCTTCACATCGACTTATTTATTTCTTTTTTCTTTATTACCCACAAGGGGCTAAACATAGAGGGGACAAACAAGGACGATCCCAGTGCGTTACTGGTACTTAATTTATCGACCCCGAAAGGTTGAAAGGCAAAGTCAACCTAGGCGGAATTTGAACTCAGAACGTAAAGACAGACGAAACATCTCTAGGCATTTCACCCGGCGTGCTAACATTTCTGCCAGCTCGCCGCACTTGGCTGTTTTAAAAAGTGGATTGGTTACTAAATCGTTGTCGGCTGTACACAATACTATGTAGGTTGCATGTGAAGTTGAGAATGACTATGTTAATATTAATATAAGTTTCTATATGTTTTATTACCCGGAACATTTCCGTTTGCATATGTACAACAATTGTTTGACTATAACTTGATACATGAGATTGTAAGTGTGAATGTTAAAAGTTTTCATTGTATAGATATTTTAGTTATTTATATGAAAATTGTTCATGGTTATTCAAGATAGAATAAGTTAAAAGTATGAGAACACCTTATTACAAAACTGTTTGCTAATTCTGCGTAGCACCTGAGTTTGTTCTGTTTAAGAATTCGATGTCCCAGTTTTTATAATATTTAGTCAATCTTCTAGAACTTTCGGCTGAACTATTTGGCAAGAACTTTCACAAAACTTACTTTCCGGTCTCTCGTTGTTTTTGTTACAAATCAGCGGAACTATGTTCAGGTAAGCATTAATGCTTTTTACGATGACACAGTTAGTTTCTTGTAGCTGGTCGTGCTATTTATAGCCGTGGTCCTAAACTGGGAACCTGGTCGAAATGGTTCAAAACTTAGCAGAAACCAGGAGGTAACTTCAGCGAATCATACTTTTATATGGTTTCTCAGCCTGCTAAAAGTAACAGAAAATCCCCTCAAGTGCTCGCTACAATGCATGAGGTAGTCCTATGTACTCTAGGTCTAGAAAAGAAGGGAAAAGAAAATAGTCTAATGAATAAGTCTGCTAATTAAAAACTAACACCAGCCTAAACATCAACCTCAACAACAATAATAACAATATTTACTGAAATTGTGCCACCGTACAAACACAATAGCTTGTCAATGAGGGGTCTTTTACATGGTTCGTCTGCCGTTACGTTCTGAGTTCAAATTCCGTCGCGGTCGACTTTGCCTTTCATCATTTCGGGGTCGATAAGTAAAGTACCAGTTACGCACTGGGGTCGATTTAATCGACTTCATCCGTTTGTCCGTCCTTGTTTGTCCCCTCTGTGTTTAGCCCCTTGTGGGTAGTAAAGAAATATATAATAACTAAATCTGTCTAAATTCATTCCCTGTTGTCTTAAAGTAGGCATTGGATAGTCTAGATTCATTATACCATTAATAAGAAATGATGATCAGGTGACCCTTAGCTACATCATCTAATGTGTTAATTCTTGACTGCCATATTTAGGTGAACTGGCAGAGTATTAGCCGCGTCAGATAAAATGCTTAGCAGTATTTCTTCCGGTATTTTACGATCTGATTTCAAATACCGGCGAGGTCGACTTTGTATTTCATCCTTTCGGGATCGATAAAATAAATACCAGTTGAGTACTGGAGTCGATGTAATCGGCTTACACCTTCACCTCAACATTGCTAGCTTTGTACCGAAATTTGAAATCATTTTCAATAATCGAATGAGCTTTTCCTCCGAGAAACATCAGAGAGAGACAGAGAGTGATGGGGGAGTATCGACAGTTGCAACTGACTACTAGTTTAAAGAATCCAATTTCTTCAATACAGAAACAAGGACTTTGTTTTTCCCAGTTCTCACCATCTACCGAACGCAGAGCATTTCCATATATGTAGCATTTGCTCAGTTGACGTCTCTATAATAGATTTCTGGATATTTTACTCTTTTACTTGTTTCAGTCATTTGACTGCGGTCATGCTGGAGCACCGCCTTTAATCGAGAAACTAGACCCCGGAACTTATTCTTTGTAAGCCTAGTACTTATTCTATCGGTCTCTTTTGCCGAACCGCTAAGTAACGGGGACATAAACGCACCAGCATCGGTTGTCAAGCAATGCTAGGGGGACAAACACAGACACACAAACATACACGCACATATATATATATATACATATACATATATACGACGGGCTTCTTTCAGTTTCCGTCTACCAAATCCACTCACAAGGTTTTGGTCGTCCCGAGGCTATAGTAGAAGTCACTTGCCCAAGGTTCCACGCAGTGGGACTGAACCCGGAACCATGTGGTTGGTTAGCAAGCTACTTACCACACAGCCACTCCTGTGCCCCACACAGCCGCTCCTGCGTTTTCAATTTTATTGATTAATTTTCAGTTATATGATTGATATTATTAACTGTTTAACACAAACGAATCTAAAACTAGGATCTTTGGATTCGTTTGAGTTACATTAATTTTATAAAGTCATTTAATGTTCTTCTAGGAATCATAAGTCAAGAATTCTAGTCGCGACGCCTAGCAGAAATGGGAGATCCTGTATATGGCTACTCAACAAGCTTGTAATGATAACAAAATTTAAGGCGGCGAAATGCTTAATGGTATTTCGTCTGTCTTTACGTTCTGAGTTCAAATTCTGCCGAAATTGCTTTTCATCCTTTCGGGGTCGATAAATTAAGTACCAGTTGCGTACTGGGGTCGATCTACTCGACTAGCCCACCTCCCCCAAAATTCCGGGCCTTGTGCTCAAAGTAGAAAAGAATCGTTAGCGCGCCGAATAAAATACTCGTCTTTTGTTGCTGCAAGGTCTGCTTGAAATGACAGCTAAACTTTCGTCAGTAGCAACTTATTGGCTTTAGTAAAGAAAGGACATAAGAAATATATATATATATATATATATATATATATATACATATATATACGACGAGCTTCTTTCGGTTTCCGTCTACCAAATCCACTCACAAGGCTTTGGTCGGCCCGAGGCTATGGTAAAAGACATTGCCCAAGTGGGACTGAACCCGGAACCGTGTGGTTGGTAAGCAAGCTACTTACCACACAGCCATATATATATGTATATATATATATACGGGTGGGTGTGATTGTGTATCGAAGAATATATTAATAAAAGGAATTCCAACCTTGTCTGATTTTCACGTTTTATTTACAATCTTATAGTGATATAATATAACATAATATAATTAAAAAAATAAAATAATAGAATGTTAAATGATCATTCTGATTGAACTAGTACTTTCATGCATTAAATTCTGCAATCTTCAGGTTCATGTAGTAGTGGTGACAGTCATGCTTCACAATTTATATATATATATATATAATATTATTAGAGACAAAACCACTATTTTGCAAAACAAACAAATTTGGATTTATTCCCTAATATTTATTATATATATATATATATATATATGCGACGTTTTTTTTTTTAAGTCTCCGTCTACCAAATCCACTCACAAAGCTTTGGTCAGCACGAGGCTTTGTGCAAAGTACCACGAACTGGGACTGAACTTGGAACGACGTGGGCGAAAAAGCCAAACTTCTTATAACACAGCCATGCTTGCATCTTGTTTTACTAAATATCAATGCTTGACGTGGATATAAATGCTGAAAAGCTACAGAGGTGCCCGGAAATCGGGGCCAGCACTGAAACCACAGTGGATGCAAACGAGTGAGACTTTATGAGGCGGTCGCTAGATCTGCTAGAAATGGCAACCGAATGTTCTCCAAACCGCGCACAAACGTCTTTCAAAAGAAAAAAAAAATAAAGAAGTAAATAAAAGCACACATTAGATAATGTCAGTCCGGTGTATAGTGTTCTTGAAAATAATAATGATAATAATAATAATAATAATAATAATAATAATAATAATAATAATAATAATGATAATAATAATAATAATAATAATAATAATAATAATAATAATAATAATAGATATGATGGTCATTGCGTGGATGTCTTTGATCTTAATTCTGTTCGATCAACAACATACGAGAAATTTGTGTTTTGTTATTATTATTATTATTTTATTATTATAATTATTATATTATTATTATTATTATTATTATTATTATTATTATTATTATTATTATTATTATTATTATTATTTACTTTATTTTATATAGTTTATTTTTATTTATTTTTGATGTTCACAAACGGGCGATGGTGTTTTGCTGCAAATTAGATATGATACCGCCTACAAAAATATTATATATAAAAAAATATATTTAAAGAAAAAGCAGATAAGAAGGAGAGAGAAGAAAGAAGTTTAGCTTGTTTCTTTTCTTTCCTTTTTATTTTGTTGCTTTTTTGCGTCTTTTCTTTCGCCAGGTGACAGTTATTGTAACATCCGTTTCGTAGAATGAATATTAGCACCATATTCAACGAAATAACTTCGCATTATAAGATTCTATACGCCAAACGAAAAGCGTCAAATTTGCCGGAAGATATTTTAACCAGTGACCCGTTAAAAAGAAGGCGTAAAAAGTGAAAAACCGGACCGACAAGCTTTAGCGCCAAATTGGAAAATATATGTATAAAAAGAAAAAAAATAATAATGAATTATACACATGAACGTTTTGGTGTGCGTTTGTGTGTTTCAAAGACATGAATATGTATATAACATTTTTTTTATAAATATACAACAGCATATGTATATATATATATATATATATATATATATATATATATACACATACATATGTATATATGTATGTATATATATATATATATATATATGATACACACACACACACACACACATATATATATATATATATACCTGTGTTATTTTATTGCTTTACATATATATGCACATGCTTTCATACGTGTGTATATATGGATGTGTGTGTGTGTGTGTGTGTGTGAAATATGTATGTATTGAGCCATATTTAGTACTTCCTATTTTTTACTTGTTTATATTTTTTAGTGGGGCTTTACACGTTTGTATTCTTTTTTTTTTTTTGCCTTATTTGTATTACTTCTTAACAGTGAACGAACTGCGGTAACGTCTACATTTTAGCTTTGATCTGTCCAAATTGTTACACAAAAGAAACAATCCCAGCAAATATAATATCATCAGAATTATCATTGTAAAAGAATGAAAGATTATGTTTAGTTTACGGCGCTGTGGTTACAACGCTCGTTGTGTTATTGCGTGGCTTCAGGTTCTATCTCAGTATGGCTCACCTTCAAACGTTTCGCATTTTATTTTGTTCATTTTTCCACTATTTTCTAAGAACAGTTCAGCAAGTTAATTTGCTGTGAGGAATATAAAAAACCTACCGTCTGAGAGCTGAGAAGACTGAGAAATGTTATCCCCTCCGGTTGCAAGCTGCAAATGAAGAATGGCATGGAATGTGATAGTGGAGAGAGAAAGAATTTTCTTAGAGAAACTGGGTTGATAGAAATTGTGTGGAGACTCGTTGGACAGACTGAAACTCTTTCTGTTTGGTAGACTAAATACTGTTGTCTGCTTTTACATCATCGTTTGGCCTTTGGGTGGCATTAGCGTGGAATTACCGAAGATAAAATTGTCAAGTTGTGCTACTCCCTTACTTACCTTCACCGGATTCGAAGGCTGTACTAAAAATCTCATGGGCCATCACCCACGACCATTTCGACTCGAACTCACTCACACTCGACAGACCACAGAATGAGTTCCCTTTCACGTGATCGCTCGATCTCCTAGAAACTGTAGATAAATCTGTCTCAGTTTATGACCTACCACCTAAAAAATAAAGGCTACATCAAACACTGTAGCTCTAAATTCCCTCAAATGTCTTTGATCGTAGGTCTGTTCGATTATTGCTGATTTGTAGCTAAACTACGACAGCAAAAAGTTGATGGGGCGGTCATTTCCTGCTTCCGGCACTGCGTGGTGTTTGGCCAAGAGCTAAGGTGCTTTGGTTTCTTCCCCAGGTTCTAAATCTAGTTAACGTGGACGATATAGTTTCCTGATAGAAAGGCGAATCATTTGGCTTTATAATGCATAGCAACTTTATAGTTCAGCCTATTTATGGCTTTTAAATTGTGTGCACTCACATTATGAGTACTCGAGTAACAAGTTATGTATATTTACTGTAAATTTTAAATATCAATAATTAAAGTGGGATATTTGGTGAGATATTCGGCCTGAAATTGCAGTGAGGTCACGTTGTCGTAATGCCATGATCTTCCTTACTTGTTTGGGGTGGCGTTTTTATTTTTCGCCAAGATGGCCAGGTCTATTCTGAAAGCCTGTTGGCTGCTATTTTTGTCAGGCATGGTGAGTGACCTTAGAGAAATGCACTCCTTTGCTTGCCTTGTCTCTATAGCTAGCATCAATGACTGCGGTGTGCAAATAATGGCAGATTTGTGAACATGTAGTAACAAGTTCAGTTCTACTCAAGGAGTGTATGGCATGGAACGACTCACTCAAACAATAAAACTACAGATACATGACAAATCAATGAGGGCACTTCTATGAGGTCACCCGAATTGTTAGAAAAATAGTCATGACATCTCACTCAAATCAGGTTCTACATTCTTAAAATTGGAAAAGACAGCGTCTAAAAAACGGCATGATCACAGCAGAAATAGCTTTGATTATTCGCGTATTCCAAAGGTGGCATGTTGGCAGAATATTTAGCACGCCGCACAATATACTACTAAGTATTTTGTTCTTTTCTTGCTGAGTTCAAATTCTGCCGAGATCGCCTTTGCTTTTTACCCCTTCAGGGTCGTTAAAACGAGTACCAGTTGAGCACTGGGGTCGATGTAATCGACTGGTGCCCTCTTTCAAAATTTCAGGCCTTATACTAAAAAGTATTACGGCAGTGAGCTGGCAGAAGCGTTAGTACGCCGGGCTAAATGCTTAGCTGTATTTCGTCTGCCGCTACGTTTTGAGTTCAAATTCCGCCGAGGTCGACTTTGCCTTTCATCCTTTCGGGGTCGATAAATTAAGTACCAGTTACGCACTGGGGTCGATGTAATCGACTTAATACCTATGTCTGTCCTTGTTTGTCCCCTCTGTGTTTAGCCCCTTGTGGGTAATAAAGAAATAGGTATTTAGTCTGCCGCTACGTTTTGAGTTCAAATTCCGCCGAGGTCGACTTTGCCTTTCATTCTTTCGGGGTCGATTAAATAAGTACCAGTTACGCACTGGGGTCGATATAATCGACTTAATCCGTTTGTCTGTCCTTGTTTGTCCTCTCTGAGTTTAGCCCGTTGTGGGTAGTAAAGAAATAGGTATTTCGTTCTTCTTTACGTTCTGTGTTCAAATACCGTCGAAGTTGGCTTTGCTTTTCATCCTTTCGGGGGTCATTAAAATTGGTACCAACCGAGCACCGGGATCGATGCAATCGACTAGTCCTCACCTCACAAAAATTCACGTCTTGCGCCTATAGTAGAAAGGATCCTTCATGTGTGTTCGTTCGATAGACCTGATCTGTCAGAGATGGAACGCAACACCAGCTCAACTGGCCATTGAGATATGTTACAGGTTTAGCAACCGCGTTCCATCCTTTCGGGGCCATTAAAATTGGTACCAGTCGAGCACCTGAATCGATGCAATCGACTAGTCCTCACCTCACAAAAATTCACGCCTTGCGCCTATAGTAGAAAGGATCCTTCATGTGTGTT
Source organism: Octopus sinensis (assembly GCF_006345805.1). Classification (NCBI taxonomy): domain Eukaryota; kingdom Metazoa; phylum Mollusca; class Cephalopoda; order Octopoda; family Octopodidae; genus Octopus; species Octopus sinensis. The sequence continues at coordinate 42,791,673 of NC_043009.1, forward strand.
CGTTCGATAGACCTGATCTGTCAGAGATGGAACGCAACACCAGCTCAACTGGCCATTGAGATATGTTACAGGTTTAGCAACCGCGTTCCATAATTATAACGACCTCACTATTCGCAGGGCGAATACTTCACCAGATATTTCGCTTTAATCGCCGATATTTAACAGGTTCTACTGAAAGTTCTCGGTAAATATACAAATCTTATTACTAGAACACCCGTAATGCGTGTGTATACACGATTTAAAATCCATAAATGTGTTGGACTGTAAAAGTGTTATGCATTATAAAGCCATTTGGTTCCCCGTTCTGTATAGACTTCATCGTTCTAAATCTGCTGCTACCGAACGTTGTAACTTCTTCGTCTACAACGATATCAGAACATATCTGATGAGGCTGTTATAAAAGCTATAAACGACTTCAAGTATTTATTTGCTTGACATGAGATATTAGGAAACAAACCATATTGTCCGTTGGAAATAATAGAAAATTCCACTTGCACAGTCTCTCATTCACTCTTTCTCTCTCTCTCTCTCTCTCTCTCTCTCTCTCTCTTTCTCTTTCTCTCTTATACACACTTCTCTCACTCTTTCTCTCTTCCAAACAATACGCTTCTCTGTCTCACATGCATACATACTGTCTCCTATACATTCCCTCTCTCTCTCAATCACACAAACTCTCCCCTACATAAATTTCCTTCTCTCTCTCTCTCTCTCTCTCTTTCGTTCTCCTGCATACACCCTTCCTTCTCTTTCTTTCTCTCTCTGTCTCTTTCATTCTCCTACATACATCCTTCCTTCTCTTTCTTTCTCTCTCTGTTTCTTTCATTCGCCTACATACACCCTTTCTTCTCTCTCTTTTTTCTCTCTCTCTCTCTCACACACATACATACACACACTCTCTCTCTCTCTCTCACACACACACTCTCTCTCTCTCTCTCACACACACACACACACACACACTCTCTCTCTCTCTCTCTCACACACACACACACCACACACACTTCTCTCTCTCTCTCTCTCTCACACACACACACACACACACACACTCTCTCTCTCTCTCTCTTTCTCTTTGTTCGATACATCTTCCTCCCCTCCCCACCATTTGCTTCTCTATTTATACACTTCTTGTTCTGAGCCAAACATCGATTCTATTTTATCATCTCTCTCTTACTCTGTCTCACTTTCTCTCTCTGTCTTTTCTCTCTCTCTCTCTCTTTCTCTCTTCGCTCTTCTCTTTTTCATGATCTCACAAGAAGGCCTCTATGTGATTGCTGAATCTCATAGAAATAGCAAACGAATCTCCATATCACATCCCTGCATTCTAAATAAGAATACACACACTAGATGGTGTTGTCCTAGGCATAACACAGAAGCGAGACTGGAGAGTCCTGGAAAGATTACCTATGATCACAGGCCGTCTCATTCAGAACCCAGGGTTAAACAACAACAACAACAAAAACAAAAACAAATATGTCTTGAAAACGGGCAGAATTTCATAGAAGAATTCCACAAAAGCTTGTCTGTGACCCTTGCCAAAATGCAGAATCGTCTAACCAGTACTATAGGCCTCTGAGCAAATCAATGCGCTGGCCCTACGGTGTTTATTGACAGGAAGTCACCGCTTACATAAGCCATAACTGGGACCCTAGCTCCACGAAGCTCCTGCCAAGTGTGCCCATTTTTTAAAACGGCACTGCCAAAAGTGCGGTGGTAACCAATGTTTTTCTTGTTGTTTTGCTCCAGTCCAGTCCTGACCCCTCGAACCAATGAACAAATATTGGGTTCTCAGATAAATTCGCTCGTTTCTTACCAATGTCATTGTACTCAAGACCCGGTGACTTCTACTGTCAAGGCATTGATAAGATGAATATTGACAAAAAGTATTAACAAACCGGTGGAGTTGGTGACAAACATTGACAAACTGGTGGAATGGTAACATGAAGGAGAATATATTACTCTGTGTGACACGAATTTTGTCCTTGAGCAGCACCTGTTATTTTTCTATTTGTTTACCCCTAGAAAGTATAAAAATGGCTAATACTTCATTCAAACTTTGCTACTGTTGCATTTATTCAAACCCCCAAAGAATCCCTCTCAAAACATAGCTATGATGCTCCCCTACTACTCCTGCTCACTATCAGATATGCCCATATTGTCAGCCACTAAGGAACTTGCTGAAGAGGCTAAGGATAAGCAACTACAAGTAAATCTGTGGTACTGAGCAGGGTATTTGCTATAACGATATTTCTGCTTCAGCAACTCAGCGCTGAATCTGTCTAAAATGTAATGGGAAATTGGTCAGTTTTAAAACATTATGGTTCAGGTCACAAAACCAAAGTTTGAAGGGAATGATAGTCAGTTTCTTTGATTTCTAGATAACAACAAATAAGATATAATATCTACAAACCAAAGACAAAAAAATTAAGTTGTTACACAATATTATTGTTTGATTTCTTAAAATTCTTGAGAGAAATATGAGGATGAAAATAAATGAGAGAAAAATCGAACGAATCTGTCTGATAACCAACATATTCCAGCCATTACTACATTAAATTTGAATCCTTAAACATTTTACCTGACTTAAATGATATTGAAAAATGACGAGAATTATGTACGTAATCTGATTTTTCGGAATTTGGGGTAGCTTAATTGTCGCAAACATCTTTAAATTTATTCAAACTCTTCTTATTTACGTTAATATATTTGTAATGAGTTGGGAAAGAATTACGAGCTTTGAGTAGTGTATCTTTTCATAATTAATATCTTTACTTCTAAGGCGGCGAGCTGGCAGAAACGTTAGCGCGCAGGGCGATATGCTTAGTGGTATTTCGTCTGTCTTTATGTTCTGAGTTCAAATTCCGCCGAAGTCAACTTTGCATTTTATCCTTTCGGGGTCAATAAATTAAGTACCTGTTATGCACAGGGGTCGATTTAATCGACTTAATCTCTTGTCTGTCCTTGTTTGTCTCCTCTATGTTTAGCCCCTTGTGGGCAATAAAGAAATAAGAAACGTTAGTACGCCGGGCGAAATGCTTAGCGGTATTTCGTCTGCTGCTACGTTCTGAGGTCAAATTCCGCCGAGGTCGACTTTGCCTTTCATCCTTTCGGGAGTCGATTAAATAAGTACCAGTTACGCACTGGGGTCGATATAATCGACTTAATCCGTTTGTCTGTCCTTGTTTGTCCTCTCTGTGTTTAGCCCCTTGTAGGTAGTAAAGAAATAGGTATTTCGTCTGTCTTTACGTTCTGAGTTCAAATTCTGCCGAAGTCGACATTGCCTTTCATCCTTTCGGGGTCAATAAATTAAGTACCAGCTGCGTACTGGGGTCGATCTAATCGACTGGCTCCCTTCCCCAAAAATTAATTTTGCGCCTTGTACCTAGAGCAGAAAAGAATATCTTTAATTCTTCAAAGAAATAAGATGTATAACAACGAAATTGGGATGAAGGAGAACAAGAAACACTGCAAGGTGCAAAGTACAAGAAGTGTAAAGTAGCGGGGATAAGATGTAAGATGGATATATTGTTACTGATGAGGTGAAATAATTTTGGTAAACAATTTAATCAATTAATCAGGTTCACATTTAATTAACTAATTATCTGATTAATTGCTAATGAAACTGAAATTAAGTACAATCAATGTGTATGACCCGCCTAATGTACAATATTCATTGCAATACAAAGGCGGCAAGCTGGCAGAGTCGCTAGCATGGTGGGTATAATGCTTAGCAGCATTTCGTCCGTCTTTGCATTCTGAGTTCAAATTCCGCGGAGGTCGACTTTACCTTTCATCCATTAAGGGTTGATAAAATAAATATCCGTTGAGTACTGGGGTCCGTGTAATCGACTTATCTCAGACCCTAACTTGCTGGCTTTGTGCCAAAATTTGAAACCAATATTTATTTCAACACACGATTTCACAATAGGAATCCTATAAGGCAAATGCAAAAGCGGAATAAATTTAAACCGTTAATCTTATTTAGTATCCATTTTGGTATATTATGCTACACAGTTAAAGATGGTGATAAACCTACTTTTGTCATTAGATCGTTACCACTGGATTTCTCTCCTTACCATTAATAGATACAGTAAAGTCGATAAGGTCACTTATATTGTAAATGAGAAAATAAATACGGTTTTGTGAACAGCAGATATAAATATATCTTTTCCCCCACCAGTTGCTGTTAAGATCTTTAAAGGCAGAAGACAAAACCTTGAGTGTCTTCTGCCTTTAAAGATTAGATTTGTTTTTCGATGTTTGTCGTTTTTGATGTTTAGCCCTCGGCCAACTCCGGTCTATGATCAAAAGTATTCCAACAATACTCTTACTCTTTACTCTTTTACATGTTTCAGTCATTTGACTGCGGCCATGCTGGAGCACCGCCTTTAGTCGAGCAAATCGATCCCGGGACTTATTCTTTGTAAGCCCAGTACTTATTCTATCGGTCTCTTTTGCTGAACCGCCAAGTGACGGGGACGTAAACACACCAGCATCGGTTGTCAAGCAATGCTAGGGGTACAAAGACAGACACACAAACACATACACATACATACATATACATATATATACATATATACGACAGGCTTCTTTCAGTTTCCGCCTACCAAATCCACTCACAAGGCATTGGTCGGCCCGGGGCTACAGCAGAAGACACTTGCCCAAGATGCCACGCAGTGGGACTGAACCCGGAACCGTGTGGTTGGTTAGCAAGCTACTTATCACACAACCACTCCTGTGTTAATTTTCTTTTATTTTCAAGCATTCTATATCTAGAAGTACACCACCTAAATTGCCTTTCGCTTTCATTCTTTAAGACAAAAGGATATAATTAAGAGAGAATTGGCTGCTATTTCAAGCTGGCCGACAGATTTCGCTAAGGTTGCCTCGTCGGCTTCTTTGGGTTACTCCTTAGTTTATCGTGTAGCTGTTGAATTTCTCCCACTCCTCCTCCATTACCCATCATTTCTCTGTGTGTGAAAGCTTTTCTCTCTCCCTCTCCCCCTCTTTCTCTCTCTCCCTCTCCCCCCCTCTCTCTCTCTCTCAAAGTGTCATAAATTTAAATCTTTTAACTGAAAGTAATAATTGTATTAACAGTCCACTATAGGCGTAGGAGTAGCTGTGTGGTAAGTAGCTTGTTTACCAACAATATGGTTCTGGGTTCAGTCCCACTGCGTGGCACCTTGAGCAAGTATCTTCTACTATAGCCTCGGGCCGACCAAAACCTTGTGAGTGGATTTAGTGGACGGAAACTGAAAGAAGCCCGCCGTATATATGTACATATATATATATATATATATATATATATATATATATATATATATATATATATATATATATATATATATGTATGTATGTATGTGTGTATGTGTGTGTGCATATGTTTGTCCCCACAACATCGCTTGACAACCAATGCTGGTGTGTTTACGTCCCCGTAACTTAGCGGTTCGGCAAAAGAGACTGATAGAATAAGTACTAGGCTTACAAAGAATAAGTCCTGGGGTCGATTTGCTCGACTAAAGGCGGTTGCTCCAGCATGGACACAGTCAAATGACTGAAACGAGTAAAAGAGTAAAAAGAGTCATTTATTTACAATCTTTTACATTCTAAGTTCAAATCTCGCCGAAGTCAGCTTTGTTCTCGATCCTTCACTTCCTGGGGGGGTCAACTGAATAAATAAAGTCCTGGGAATCGAAATAATCGAATTATCCCTTCTTCCAAACTTGCTAGCCTCCTACCTAAATTAGAAATTATTATTTGTGCACCCCTCAAAAGCTGAACATGACAAATGTATTTAGCACTTATTTTGAAATTTAAAAGCATGAAATGCCGTGAAAAAATAACAAAATAACTCGATGGAGCTCCTAATATTTTTTTACGCCTTGACCAGAGCTAGTAGGTCAATGACCTTAACTTTTTTTTTCCAATCCTCCGAGACAACTTGGAGAAAAATTTCCTAAGAAAGGGGACATAGCTTGTATGCTTCCTAGAGAGTAGACTCTAGTTGAAGCACCTGTACCCCAGGTCGTGGAGTTAAAACTTGGGCAGATAGCGTTTTCTATATCTTTTAGCGTCTAGTTTAAGGTAATTACTAATGCAGAATTCCTTATGATATGAAATCAAAACGATTTAATAATCCTACGTAGGAATCTTCGCCATCTTGGTAATACAAGAATTACACATTAATTTATTAATTTCCAGGAATTTTATTGCACCGAGTTGCTGTCTTTTTGGAATGGTAGATGTATACCCCTCTAGATACCCATTTACGAACGCGTGTAAAAGATACATTTACTGATGCTGTAATTTCGCATTTATTAAGGCTATTCTCGATATCCACACAAATAATGGTGCTTAATAAAGATCAAGAAATTAAGACAATCCTTAATAACCAATGGAGTTATAAACACGACAACGAATTACTTACTACGAGATTATGGCTTCAGCGAACGTACAAATGGAACTCTATTACGACCAATTAGTTTTGTGTTAAAGGATTTATGTTTAGCTGCGAATCATTGGGCAATTGTTTTACGGCTGGTTCTTGATTCAATAAATGAAGAACCCCCACATGAGCCATTCATAAAATTCCTAATCCTTACCTGTAACATTTGTAATAATATCGGGAATATAATCAAACAATTTATATAGGATAGAAATTAAATGGTATGATATTCATATGAAGTTATGTACAATAGTGAGTTCGCGACAGAACCACTACATGGTCATCTAACATGTGAGAAATAGCAGCCAAATCGCCTTGAAATCACAACCTAGGGAAGGACACTTTTTTTGCTTAATTTTTTTTTTAGTCAGGAGAAAAAGTGTAGCATCCGTAACCTTTTTCAGGGACCTATTGCGGATTGGATAGGAGGGAGGTTGTTATCCTCAAACCGGGAGCACCACGCGATTGCTCGCAACAGGGTGGACACCGCTAACAGCTCTCAACTTCTGGGTGATGGTGCTAAACCAAGCGATTGTTAATGAAGGCATCGACGGTGTGGTCACGGCTGAAATACATTTTTATCGTCAATCTGATTACTCAGGCCACACAACAACATCAGCAACAAATAGCTGTAACAATAAGAGACTGTAACCGGGTTGTTTCGCCAGTGGCATTAATCTTCTTCGATAGTTTTTTTTTTTTACCAAAATGACTATCTATGTGGTTCACGTCTAGACAATGAAAAATGGTCCTGAATGATTAAGTTCTTTACTTTTAGAGACAACTGAACAGACCAA
>NC_043009.1:42803908-42806408 GCF_006345805.1 Octopus sinensis
AAAAGTCTTTAACGTTTCGACCCTACGCTCTTCCACAGAAAGGAACACAGAAAGAAACAAGGAAAGAAAATAAAGAGAGATATATATATATATATATAAAGAGAGAATATGTATATATATAATATATATATATATATACACATATATTGTTTATGTATACTTATTTACGAAAAATAAATATAACCGTTTACTTTTTACGGGTATATTTGAGACGAGATTTTTTTAATCGTATTTTTTCAGTTTTCGTTTCTTAATTACGTTTAGACTACGAACATTATTGCAAATAATTTCTAATTCATTATAGGGCATTCTTAATGAATAAATATTCCGATCATTTGAATTAATTTGTGTAATACGAGGTCCATCTCTGGCCGGTTATCATGCACGCCTTCACAAACACTCACACACGGCCACATTCACACACATGCATAGTTAGTGAAAACACAAAATTTAATTATTTCTACTGCTGTTTCAACGTTTAAAATACAAACATCACTACCCAGATAATTAACGCGTGATAAGCATAACGATACATAATTGATTTCAATATGAAAGAGCATCCGTGAAATCTTTGCTTGTTTACTGATCTTAAATATGATGCTCTGGGCAATTGTTTTGCAGCCAATTCACTCTCTTTATAATTACTGTATTATAATAAGATACGTGTGCTCAACGTTATATTAACCGTTTAGTGAATATATTTTATAGTAGTTAAATACTGTGACTATGCAAACACACAATCCCATATGTGTATACATAAATGTGAGTAGTAGTAGTAGTAGTAGTGTAGTAGTGTATAGTAGTAGTAGTAGTAGTAGTAAGTAGAAGAATAAGCATATATATATATGCCATATATATATATATAGATAGATAGATACATAGAAATAGATACAGAAGAGATCAGATAGATGATAGATAGATAGATGATAGATAGATGATAGATAGATAGATAATAGGATAGATATATAGATAGATAGGTAGGTAGGTAGGTAGGTAGGTAGGTAGGTAGGTAGGTAGGTAGGTAAGTAGGATGGTAGGTAGAAAGAAGATATAATAATCATAATAATAATAAAAATACTTTCTATTATAGGCACAAGGCCTGAAATTGCGGGGGAGGGCGCTAGTCGATTACAGCGACCCCAGTGCGTAACTGGTACTTATTTAATCGAACCCAAAATGAGGAAAGGCAAAGTCAGCCTCAGTAATAACGATGATAATAATAATAATAATAATAATAATAATAATAATGATGATGATGATGATGATGATGATGATGATGATGATGTGATGATGATGGTGAGGAGGAGGAGGAGGAGGAGGATGAAGTTCAAGGACAGTGAAGAAGAGGTGAGAGATGATGAGATTTGTAGGAAGGAGAGAACGCACCCTATGAAATACTGTTTGTTACAGTTGGCTAGTTTGCAGTGAGTAGTTGGGACGTTTGGAAGCTCGCAATGCAATAAGCTGTGTTAAAATGGGCAAAAGCGCTACAAAAACCTATGAAGTACTCCAGACCGCTTATGGTTCAACGTTTTTTGCTAGCAGAAGAAATTCAGAGACGGTGAAACGAGAAAGAAGAGGTGAGAGGTGATGAAATGGCTGGGAGTGAAAGAGATGCCAGGACATAGTGCTGGTTGAGACAATTCGCAATTTTATGGAATAGGACCGTCGTGTGTCTATATAGACAATAAATACACAGTATAGAGTTAGTATGGCGGCTGTACACAGTATTATTCAAGAAGATCTGAACATGCACAACATTTGTGCAAAGCTTGTACCAAGGGTGCTCAGTGATGACTGCTTCGCAGGGATGGGCATTAAAACTATCCCTCGACCTCCCTACAATCCATTCCTTGCTCCCTGTGACAAATTGAATGAAAACCTCAGGGGCAGACGATTTGAAGATACAGGAAGACTTAACAAGGGTCATGAATTGGTTGGAGCGCTAAGGCATGTGCATTGAAGTCAGATCATTCTACTCTGAAGGAGGTTAGAGTTTTATTCTTCTTTAACATTAATAAATATCTCTCCTGAAAAAGTCTAACAACTTCTTAAATGCACGTCGTGTAATTTGGACTTTTGGGGGTCGTCGCTTATGTGAATGAAAATAACATGGCGAACAGTGGAGTTTTATAGCGATTGCAGTTCTGGGAAAAAAGTGACATGGTAAAGTTTTGAGTATGGTGTTTGAGTATGAGCGATCATGAGAAGAGGTAGACAGGCGACATATATCATAATATCTTTAAACTTACCCACTCCTTATAAAAAAAATGCCCGTAAAAATACCTTGAGTTCAACCGAGCGAGTTCGGCAGGAAGTGCTATGCAATTTGCTAGGGTGAAGGTGCAGGAGCCATTGTATTGTCAACAGCAGCAGCAGCAGCAGCAGCAGCAGCAGAAGAAGAAGAAGAAGAAGAAGAAGAAGAAGAAGAAGAAGAAGAAAAATAAGAAGAAGAAGAAGAAGAAGAAGAAAGAAGAGAAGGAGAAGAAGAAGAAGAAGA
>NC_043009.1:42811408-42821408 GCF_006345805.1 Octopus sinensis
AACGGAAATTAATTTGAATAACAGCAATCTCTGCTATAGAGATGATGATAATGATGATGACGGTGATAATAAGTAGGAGGAGGAGAGAGGCGGAGGAAAGAGAGGAGAATCGGGATTGTGAGAGTAGTGGGTGTATGCTGAAGTTCAGGAGGTTAATGGTAGTGGTGGATGGTGATGATGATGATGATGATGATGATACAGATGAAGATGATGATGGTGGTAGTGGCAGTGGTGGTGGTAGTAGTAGTGATGATGATGATGATGATGATTACATGATGATGGTTAGGGTGGTGGTGATGGCGGTATGGTGGAGATAGCGACGGTGGTGCTGATGATGAGTTTGAAGTTTTCACCTGTTTCAATCGTAATAAAGATGGTGATTATAACGATGATTGGCAATAGTCAGGTGGGATGGGGTGGGGTGGTTTTGTTTGAGATCTGTCCCGATTTGTGTTCGATACTGAAGGTATCCTATCAACCCCGTCACCACCCTACCACAAAGATAAAAGGCAAAGTCAACCACCAAAGGAACTCGAACTCACAACAATAAATTTCCAAAATATCCAAAGAGCCCCTTGGAAGGAACGTCTTCATGGCAGCTTGACGTACTAGATATGGCAGCTAAATCTCCCTCGAATCACACCACCGTAGTGTTGTAATTGATGAAAGGTCACAATGGAGTATATACGCCCGTATATTTTACTTGCTTCAGTCATTAGCCTTGAAGAATTTCACTCAAGCGAATCGATCCTAGTACTTGTTATTTTTTGTGAAGTCCAGTATTAATTTTATCGGTCTCTTTTGCCAAACCATTAAGTCACGGCAGCGTAGACACACAGGCACTGGTTGTCAAGCGGTAGTGGTGGACAAAAACAGATACAAAAACAACACATATACGTATAGGCATATATATATAATATATATATATATATATATATATATATATATATAATATATATATATGCATATATATATATATAATATAATATATATATATATATTCATATATATATATATATATATATATATATATTATATATACGCAGGCTACTTTCAGTTTCCGTCTACTAATCCACTCACAAGGCTTTGCTCGGCCTGAAGCTATAGTAGAAGAAACTTGTCCAAGGTGCCACACAATGGGACTGAACTCGGACCATGTGGTTGGGAAGCAAGCTTCTTACCGCACAACCACGCATATATATATATATATATATATATATATATATATATATATATATATATATATGTATGTATGTATGTATGTATGTATACAACGGGCTTCTTACAGCTTCCGTTTACCAAATCCGTTCACAAGGCTTTGGTCAGCATGAGGCTTTAGTAGGCGACACTTACCCAAGGTGTCACGAAGTGGGATTGAACTCCGAACCATGTGGCTGTGAGGCAAACTTCTGACCACACAACCACGACTGCTTATATAGACTATGTTTGAATAAAGGACAGGATGGCACGGCTGGAACAGTTTGTCGCGTTAGTTGATCTGCTCGAGCTGAGCTGGGCTGGGGCTAAATTACAACAACAGCAACAACAACAAAAACAACCATATCATCAACAACAACAACAACACAGCAACAATAGTAACAGAAAATTACCAACTCAAAGTAGAAAAATATATTAACAAATGCTGCCTTCTTCTTTACCCCTGCTTCCTCACCCCTATCGACACCACTACCAACAACAACAGTATCAACACCACCACCACCACTACCACCAGTAACAATACGTCCACCAACGACGCCATCATCAGCATCATTCAAACTGTCATCACTACCGCCACCACCAATGTCATCACCACCAGCGCCACCATACTAGCTAAAGATAAGTGACTTGTAGTGTTGCTACACTGTAATATAACCAGATAGTGGTGGAGGTGTTGGTGTGGTGGTGTCTTGATGTTGTTGTTGGTGTTGTTGTTGTTGTTGTTGGTGGTGGTGGTGGTGGTGGTGGTGGTGGTGGTGAGATGTTGGAGATAATGATTGTGATGATGACAATGTAGATGATGATAACAAAGGCTGTAATACTAGTGGTAGAGGTGGGGGTGGAGCGTGGGGTGGAGCGTGGGATGGAGCGTGGGGGTGGAGCGTGGGGGGGTTGAGCGTGGGGGAGTGCGGAGGATGTGGGGAAGTTTGGCGTGTGTTTGTGTATGAGTGTGCATGCCTGTGCACATGGATGTGCGTGTGTTTGAATAACGACTGCGATGGTGTTGCCTCTGCTGCTGCTGATAACGACGACGACGACGACGATGATGATGATGATGATAATAATGATGATGATGATGATGATGATGGTGGTGGTGGTGGTGGTGGTGGTGATGATGATGATGATGATGATGGTGGTGGTGGTGGTGGTGGTGGTGGTGGTGGTGATGATGATGATGATGATGATGATGGTGGTGGTGGTGGTGGTGGTGGTGGTGGTGATGATGATGATGATGATGATGATGATGGTGATGATGATGATGATGATAATAATGAAGATGTTGATGATGATGATGAGGAGGAGGAGGAGGAGAGGGAAGAAGAGGAAGTGGAGGAGGAGAAGGAGGGGAGGATGGTGTTGGTGGTAGGGACGGTTTTGGTAGCGGTTAAAATGCATGTGAATAGGTGTTTGCGTGCATGTGTGTATACATACATAATACATGTGTGTATATATATACACACACACATATATATATATAGGTGTGGGAAGAGAAGGAAGTGAAAGAGGAGAAGGAGGAGGAGGAGTATGGTGTTGGTAGTGGTGACTGTTTTGGCAGCGGTTAAAATGCATGTGAATATGTATGTTTTATGTACGTATATCTACATACATACGACGGGCTTCTATCAGTTTCCGTCTACCAAATCCACTCACAAGGGTTTGGTCGGTCCGAGGCTATAGCAGAATACACTTGCCCAAGGTTCCACACAGTGGAACTGAACCTGGAACCATGTAGTTGGGAAGCAAGCTTCTTACCACAATATAGATATATTTTATATATATAGATATACATATATACATACATACATATATTCCTGTTATTCTCCTTGTCCTGTCTTTTACTGTTTATATTTTGTACTGTCTTTACTGTCCTGTTTTTATTACCATTTTTACCCCTCAAATTTTATTTAATTTGCTTTTGCAGGAAGGACTGTTTCAACGAAGTTGTGTCTCGCCTTTACCTTCGAAACGTGGAGTAGATGAAGCAAAGGCGGCTGAGGAAGGGGAATTTTCCTTGTGTTGTATGTCTTGTACCCTATTTTTTCGTTGTTTAAGAAAAATGTCCATTTCTTTCGTTTCTCATTGTGTTCGACGTTTTTTTTTTGGTGTCCTGTACCCATATATGCATGTATATATACATAGAGATGTAGGTACGTACATATATGTATATATATGCGTATATATATGGATGCGTGCGTTCCGTCATATAATAACAAATTAATAAATAAAACATATGCATGTTTTATTTATTAATTTGTTATTATATGACGGAACGCACGCATCCATTCTAAGTAATTTTATCTGTATATATATATATAATATATATATATATAGATATATATAATATATATATCATGTATATATATCAATAATTAAAAGGGTAAAACTAATTAATTATTAATTAATTTTACCAAATAGTGTTCAGTATGTAAAAAGACCATTTACGGTATATTTGAAACATTACGTTATATAATTAGGGTTCAGTAAAATAATTTTTAGTGCTCTCTAATCCAAATCAAAAGAAATCTTTGAGCTGACGAAGGAAATGTTGATCTTTATATTCAACTAATCCAGAAACGGCCGTTCTCAGGTAATCTTATGTACGTATGATCTTTCGTTATTTTTCCCTCTATACCTGTGTGAGTTATTTTTGAGTATACATTGTCTGGGAGATTTTTCTTATAGTAGAAGAAATAGCTAAGATCTTTTGGCTGCTATTTCTAAAAGTTTGGTGTGTGGTAAAGTAAATTATTTTACTGAACCCTAATTATATAACGTATATATGTATATATATAGTGAAGGCGCGTGGCTTAGTGATCGTGAGGTCGTGAGTTCAATTATCTGCGAGATCATACAGATATACACGTTGCTCCCAAAAAGCAAAAATGAGTAGTTTCTGTGTCACGCTGAATCTCCCAGAGAACTACGTTAAGGGTGCACGTATCTGTGGAGTGATCGGCCACTTGCTCGTCTAATTTCACGACCAAGCTATTCCGTTGATCATATCAGCTGAGACCCTCGTCATCGTAACCAACAGAGTGCTCCTTCATATATATATGTGTGTGTGTGTGTGTGTGAAGCTTGCTTCCCAACCATATGGCTCCGGGTTCAGTCCTACTGCGTGGCACCTTGGACAAGTGTCTTCTACTATAACCTCGGCCCGACCAAAGACTTGCTAGTGGATTTAGTAGACGGAAACTGAAAGAAGCCCATGTGTATGTATTTGTGAGTCCCTGTGTGTCCCCCACCATCGCTTCACACCGATGTTGGTGTGTTTACGTCCCTGTTCGGCAAAAGAGACCGATAGAATAAGTACTATGCTTACAAAGAAGTCCTGAGGTTGATTTGTTTGACTGCAGCCATACGGTGCTCCAGTATGGCTGCAGTCAAGTAACTGAAACAAAAGAACACGCGGACACACACACACACACACATATATATGTACGCACATACACACATACGCACACACATATATGAATAGATGGATATGTATGTGTGTGTGTCCTTGTTTATTTATGTTTATATACATGTTGATATAAATACATGCATATATATATATATATATATATATATATATATATATATATATAGACACACACACAAATACATATGCGCGTCTATATATATATATATATAGACACACACACAAATACATATGCGCGTGTCTATGTGCGTCCGTGTGTGTTTGTGTGCGTCCGTGTATATGTGTGCGTGCGTGTATGTATGTTTGGTAAAGGTGAAACAAGAGGGGTGTCTATTCCTGTGGTATGGCGAGGGGTGTGTGTAATGCAGTATAGTGTGTGTTGCGGTGTGGTTTATGTAAAAGAGTGTCTGTACACAGTAGCTACAAGTTGACTGATCTATCATTACAGAGCCACATTTTATTAAGAGAAACAAACTTCCCATCATTCTTTATTTCTTTGTTTCTTTCTTCATTATCTTTTTTTTTTCGTATTTTTATTTTTTTTTATTTTTGAAACTTCTTACTTTTGTTTTCCTCCATTGCTAGATATAGTGGTGGAAACGGGGTAGAGTGGAATTTGGGTGGGTGGAGTGGAATGTAGTGGTGGGGCTGGAAATGGAAGGGTGTTTAACAAACAATACACCAACTGAACCAACAACTGCATTTGGCCCACCCGCACACCCACCCAGCCGCTTTCTCATCCCGTACCTACTTCCACCCCGATTTCTCTCCTTCTCTCTCTCTCTCTCTCTCTCTCTCTCTCTCTCTCTCCCTCAGCAACCATCCACCCCGATCTCTCACCCACTTTGCTGCTAGTAGTACATATTTGTAATAACATGATAACAAATAGGTTTCATTCATTGAGTTCCTTGCTTACCCCAGCTTCCTTATTTCCATCTGTTGAGGTGGAAAGTACTCACGCTCTGTCTCCCTCTCTTTCTTCTTCTTCTTCTTCTTCTTCTTCTTCTTCTTCTTCTTCTTCTTCTTCTTCTTCTTCTTCTTCTTCTTCTTCTTCTTCTTCTTCTTCTTCTTCTTTGTTTCTCCCCTCTCTCTTTCACCTTTGTGTGTACGTATATCTATCTATATGTATGTCTGTATGTATGTATGTATGTATGTATGTATGTATGTATGTATGCATGTATGTAAGCTTGCACGTATGTATGTATATGTATGTATGTATGTATGTGTATGTATGTATGTATGTATGCATGCATGTATGTATGCATGTATGTAAGCTTGCACGTATGTATGTATATGTATGTATGTAAGAATGTGTATACGTATGGATGAGTGTGTATGTATATATGTGTGTGTGAATACATATAAATGTATGTTTATGCCCGCGCGCACACATACATAAATACATATATACATACATACATATATATACATATATATGTATGAATATAGATACAAACATATGTATGTGCTTATGTACGTATGCTTATGTGTGTATACATATATATGAGTGAGTGTGTGTATATACATATGTGTGTGTGTGTATATACATATGTGTGTATGCATTGTACGTGTGTGTGCGTGTGTATCGTATATGTCTAGTTGTCTATGCATGTATGTGTGTATATGTGTGTATGTTTGTGTGAGTGTGTGTATGTGTGTGTGTGTGTGTGTGGTGTGTGTGTGTATGTGTGTGTGTGTGCGTGCGTGCGTCTTTAATACACTCAATACTTAAACGACATTCTTCACAACAGCCAGCAGAAGAAGAACGGTAAAAACAAAAGGAGATTCTTTTAGTCGAGATTTTACAGATTTGAAAAAAAAAACAACACTTTTATCTCACCGATGCACTTGTTACAATTAGTTTTTAAAAGCAGGTACTCGTGTCCCCCATCCCACACCCATCTCTATACAGACTTGCTTAACATTACAATAACGTTCAGAAACTTTCAGTTTAACCCAGTATCTTAACCCCTTTTTGTCTGCAACATCCCTTAATTTTTTAATAATTGCTTCTCTTATCAGTGAAAAAAGCTTTCCAGTGTGTTTTGGATCCCCCTTAAAAGCTTGTAATACAAGGAATGCGGAAATGTGTATGAGAGAGAGAGAGGGGCAGAGAGAGACAGAGGCGAGTATGACTCACGTTGATGGGCTAACGTTCAACATGCGTCTCATCAATAGACTGGATAACAGCTGGAAGAAAGTATCCACTTTAATCGTGGATCTATTGGAGATGTCCTTTATTGAACCGATCTGCTGTTGGCATCTCTCATTTGAAATTTAGTTTTCTTGCTTGTTATTGTTGTTTTCATAATTTGGTTTGGCTTGGCTTCATGTTCTTGTTTCATGGGCTAAGGTCATTCCAAGTTCGTGGTCGGTCCCAGAAGCGTTATCATGCGTAGGGCCGACCAAGTCCGCCAGTGCTTGCCATCGCTGCTGGTCCTGCACCAGCCCCTCTTCATCCTCCCAGGTGACGGCGAGCCACTGAACATCTTTTCTAATCACGTTCTGCCACCTGATACGGGGCCTTCTGCGAGCCCTCTCCCAGGCCGCAGCTGCTGCGTCGTATCAGAGTAAACCTCTTGGTAGAATGATCTAGCGGGTGATGGAGAAGATGTCTGTACTAACACATGCGACGGATAGCTATGAGGTGGGAGGCTGCGTGCGAGCACATAGTTCTTGGTTGGAAACGTGATGGTACCATGTAATGTTCTCGTCTGTTCTCAGGGATCTGCTATCGAAGCCCTCGCCCCTCTTTGGCATATAAATTTCCACTGCCTTCATAACTTGTCCTGTCATGCTCTTTTATTCCTATACCAAAACGTAATTAAAGAAATAATTATCGTCATTCGTATTATTAAGACGGCAGAAGGCGGCTAACTAGTAGAATCGTTAGCACACCGGACGAAATGCTTTGCAGTATTTCGTCTGGTATTATATTCTGAGTTCAAATTCAGCTGGGGTCAACTTTGCCATTCATCCTTTCGGGGTTGATAAAATAAGGACCAGTCAGGTAATTGATGTAATCAACTTACCCCCTCCCCCGAACTTGCTGGCCTTGTGCCAAAATTTGAAACAATTATTAAGACGGTGAGCTGGTAGACTCGTTAGCACGCCGGACAAAATGCTTGACAGCATTGCTTCGTGCCCTTTTCGTTCTGTGGCCAAATTTCTCCGAGGCTGACTTTGCCTTGCATCCTTTCGGGTCGATAAAATAATTACCAGGGCGTGATGCTAATAACACGCAAACATATTTCTCCTCATGCATTTTGAGTATTGAAAGTGTATCAGATTCAGAATATTTTCTGAGAATATGCTCTTTCAAGTCTTTTTAAAAATTGCAGCCGCTTGATGTTCGGCAAGTTCTGTCGAACTACTGTTATTGCGCCTGACATCATACTTGTGCCCATTAAATATTTTGTTTAATTGTTCTGTTGTACAACCAACATAAATCAAGTTGTGTTTCGTGCATTCTGCTACGCACACCAAATGGGAATCTCTACATGTCCCACCTTCTATATAGATCATAATATTTCTGTTATGATTCTTGATGGAAGTCACTTGAATCATATTGTCGTACAATGAACAGGGCTTACCTCACTTGCAGCTGTTTTTCAAGGTACAGCGTGCAGATATTCCAATGTTCGTTTTCTTGGAGTCAGAAGTAGAGGTTAATAGTTCTATTATATTCTTTTCCCGTCTAAAGGCTACAATAGATGGCTGAGGAAATATCTGTTTGAAACGATGATATTTTCCCGCAACATGCTGATAACTTTCATGCAACACTTTTGAAATGCCAGCGATATGTGACAAAGGAATTTTGTCACATATTGTATTGTGTCAGCTAAAATTATGCGTGAAGGTTTGGCTTTCTTTGCTAATCGCGATTCTCTGTAACCGCGTTTGACATAATGGTGTACAGAAGCATTTGCATGTTTCCAATAATCCTCAACGTCAGATTGAAAAAAACTTTTGAAAAAGACTTGAAAGTGCATATTCTCAGAAAATATTCTGAATCTGATACACTTTCAATACTTAAAATGCATGAGGGGAAATATGTTTTCAGGGTATTAACATTATGCCCTGGAGGAATGAATAAGATGACAGAAAAATTTCATCAAATTTACACAGAACAGTTTGATTAAATATTCTTCTCCTTTTTCCATTTCTTTTTTTCTTTCCTTTTCTCTTTTTTCTTTCTTTTTCTTTTCGCCAGTTATAAAATTGAAACTTCAAGACTGATGATGTCATTCCATCAGCGTGTGGGACGTTGGTTGCTCTCATTCATATTTTAGATTTGTATTTCTATAAGTTTCAATTTTTATCACTTTTCATTTCGAACTCGACAAGCACAGGCTTGCTGTCGAAATATCGTTCAACCAATAGAACGTCTATTGCAATAGCATCGCGCTCTGCCTCTTGTCTATTATTATTGTTGTTGTTGTTGTTGTTGATGATGATGATGATGATGATGATGATAATGATGATGCTGTTGTTGTTATACGTTTGACTTTTGCTTTGTAATAGTACAAGTTGGCTCCAAGTCTCACCCAGAGATATCAAGAGACAACAAGTTAGAAGTTCATGTTGGTGTTATGCCTAGGGTTAATTATTATTATTATTATTATTATTATTATTATTATTATTATTATTATTATTAATTATTATTATTATTAATGTTATTATTATTAATATTCTTATTATTATTATCATCATCATCGTCATTATTATTATTATTATTATTATATTATTATTATTTTATTATTATTATATTAATGTTATTATTATTAATATTCTTATTATTATTATCATCATCATCGTCATTATTATTATTATTATTATTATTATTATTATTATTATATTATTATTATTATTATTATTATTATATTGCTGTGATAAGCAGGCAAAAACTGTTAGCACGCCGTTCTTTACGTTTCTGAGTTTAAATTCTGTCATGGTTGACTTTGCCCTTCTTCCTTTCGAGGTCGATGACATAAGTATCAGCCAAGTACTGGAGTCGACGTAATTGACTTCCCCATCCCTCAAAATCTGCCGGCACTGTGCCAAAATTTGAAATCATTGTTGTTTTGGAATTTTGCTTGTTTTTTCCAGTACTATTTTATCGATTTTTCGGATTTCCATAAACGTGCAAAGCACCTGTCTAAGTGAGGGTTTAGTCACATCTCACTTGAGAGTGAGGTCTTTATTTTAGTTTTCATACAACTTTTACGCCACTTCAAATCAACGTGCCTGCATATGTGCACGCATGCGTATTTGTGCATGCATGTGTTCATCGTGAGTATGTGTGAATGTAAGAGTTAGGCAATTTAAACACTCGATGAATAGGGAACGATAAAATTGGTA
>NC_043009.1:42826408-42834972 GCF_006345805.1 Octopus sinensis
TACACAGGTTCCCACCAGAATTAGAGCTTCTTTATGCTGCTGTCCTCATCCATACACATCGCACGGCCATACTAGCAGTCTTCTCTTTTCCACACTACATTCTGATATCTCTCATACCCGTATTATTATTAACTGGCAGAACCGTTAGCAGGTCGGGAAAAATGCTTAGCGGCATTTCGTCTATCTTTACGTTCTGAGTTCAAATTCCGCCGAGGTCGACTTTGCCTTTCATCCTTTCGGGGTCCGTTAAATAAGTACCAGTTACGCACTGGGGTCGATATAATCGATTTAATCCGTTTGTCCTTGTTTGTCCCTTCTGTGTTTAGCCCCTTGTGGGTAGTAAAGAAATAGGTATTTCGTCTGCCGCTACGTTCTGAGTTCAAATTCCGCCGAGGTCGACTTTGCCTTTCATCCTTTCGGGGTCCATTAAATAAGTACCAGTTACGCACTGGGGTCGATATAATCGACTCAGTCTGTTTGTCTGTCTGTGTTTGTCCTCTCTGTGTTTATCCCCTTGTGGGTAGTAAAGAAATAGGTATTTCGTCTGCCGCTACGTTCTGAGTTCAAATTCAGCCGAGATCAGGTTTTCCTTTCATTCTTTCGGGCTCGATAAAATAAGTGCCAGTTGCGTACTGGGGTCGATCTAATCGACTGGCCCCCTCCCCCAAAATTTCCGGCCTTGTGCCTAGAGTAGAAAGGATTATTATAAATTATACCCAGGAATTTTTTGGTCTTGTGCCTATGTTGAAAATAATTATTTATAACTGCGCTTCCATCTCCTTAAAGACAACCTTTGGATTAATCACTCCCATCACGTGACCAGCTGTAAGGCCTCACAGAGAGCTTAACATTGTGTTTCTGTTTCTTAATTTATTTCTACATTTATAATTGGAGAAGAATTTGGAAGGCAAAGGTGTCAAAGACTATATTTACTCATCAAAAAAACTCCTGTATGTTTTTAAACAATTAGGGTTCTTTGTTTATTTACTTATTTTGTCTGCAACAACATTTACACCAGTTTTAAGTCAATACTTCTTTGCCATCTTGGTTCCTACAGAGAGAAAAAGACTATTTTTTTTGTTTTGTTTACAATCTCTTCGTTTACACATTGCTAAAATTCCAAAATTTAAGGTCAAGCCCTGTTCTTCTGGGGTTAATAGAGGGTCAAAATGCTAATTTTGTACAAATTATTATTATTATTATATTATTATTATTATTATTATTATTATTATTATTATTATCATCATCATCATCATCATCCTCATTATTATTATTATTATTATTATTATTATTATTATTATTATTATTATTATTATTATTACAAAGGCAGCGAGCTGGCAGAATCGTTTAACAAGCCGGGCGAAATGTTTAAGCGTATTTTGTCTGCAGCTACCTCCTGAGTTCAAATTCTGCCGAGATCGACTTTGCCTTTCATCCTTTCGGGGGTTCGTAAATCAAGCACCAGTGAAACATTGGGGTCGATGTAATTAGTCCCCTCACCCAAAATTTCAGGCCTTGTGCCAATAGTAGAAAGGATTATTATTATTATTATTATTATTATTATTATTATTATTATTATTATTATTATTATTATTATTATTATTATTATTATTATTATTGAGTGAGAGCGTAGTGCATGCCATTAAAGTGACACTGGGGTAAAATATACGAAGCCCAGTATACCCATCATGACTACCCGTCTGATAAGGGTACACCAGGCACAGGCATCACAACCATATGTACGTGACATGGAGTCTCATATCAACATAAACGGCACATGACCTTGCAGGTGGGGCCCAGTTACAAATTTTCTTCTGGTCGAGTAACCCATCCCGCTCAAAAGGTTCCTGAATAAGGGTTGTTTAAGGATGTTGAATGAAACACCCATGTTTCCAGAGGTGAATTATTCAAACTCCAAAGAATCCCTCTCAACACATGGCTATGATGCTCCCCCACTACTTCTGCTCGTGATCAGAGATGCACATATCGTCAGCCACTAAGGGACATGCTCAACTGGTTAAGGTCAAACAACTGACAAGCAAATCTGTGGTATTGAGCAGAATATTTGCTGTAGCCCATCTTTTATACCAAGACAAAACAATGTACATGATAACACTTCCAATCAGTTAAGATCAGAAGCCACGAGAGCAGCTGCCTGGTACTGCATCAGGGCTATAATAATAATAATAATAATAATAATAATAATAATAATAATAATAATAATAATAATAATAATAATAATAATTATTATTATTATTATATTATATTATTATTATAGACATCGCATAGAATACAATATCGTGAGGTTGTTGATTGAAGATATTGTGTCTGTCTACCGGGGTTTGTACTGTTTGTCAAGTTACAACAAGGACCTCAGACAAATAGTACTTTACGCAATATGCGTGAAGTTCCAAGTAATGCCAATTTTTGAAATACATTTAGATTGTAAGGTATTTCTAAAGTTTTCAGATGTTTTTTCAGATCGGATGGTATTGAACCCAATGCTCCGATGACAATAGGGATAACCTTTATGTTCGACTCTCGTAGCTGCCCCATCTTAGCGATCTCAATTCTCAGGTCTCCATGTGTGTAAATGAATACACATACACATGTTGGATTTCTTTCAGTTTCGTCTCTACCAAATAAACACACGAGGCTTTTTGCTGGCCCAGGGCACTATAGTAAAAGGCATTTGGCCAATGCAGTGTACAGTAGGGATGAACCCCAAACTACAAGGTTACAAAGCAAAATTCTCAACCCCATGGCCATCCCTCCGCAACGTATCTTTTTTCTTTTCTTTGTTTTGGTCATTAGACTGCGGCCATGCTGGAGCACTGTCTTGAAGAATTTTTAGTCGAATATATCAACTCCATTACTTTTTATCCTGTTTTTCTAAGCATGGTACTTATTCTATCGATCTCTTTTGACAAACTGCTAAGTTACAGAGACTAAACACACCCACACCAGTTGTCAAATGGTGGAGCAGGGACAAACGCAGACTCAATTACAAACATATATATATATATATATGTCTGTATACACACATACACATATATACGACTCACAAGGTATCGGTCGGCCCAAGACTGCAATAAATAACACTTGCCCAAGATGCCACCCGATAGGACTGAACCCGGAACCATGTGGTTGGGAAGTATGCTTCTTACTACACAGCCACACCTGTGCCGACATCAAATATACAAAAATATATAACATTTACTCTCTTTTACTTGTTTCAGTCATTTGACTGTGGCCATATTGGAGCACCGCTTTTGGTCGAGCAAATCGACCCTAGGACTTATTCTTTATAAGCCTAGTACTTATTCTATCAGTTGCTTTTGCTGAACTGCTAAGTTACGGGGACGTAAACACAACACAACAGCATCGGTTTCAAGCGATGTTGTGGGGACGAACACACAGACACACAAACATATACCCACGTACATGTATATATTATATATATATATTATATATATATATATATATATATATATATATATATAACACAGCACGGATTTTTGTCAGTGAACAGGTCGCGGTCTTATAGCGACGAAATATTTTGACAATTAAACTTAAATGTTGAAGTGAATCGAACGGCTTTGTGTGTGTTTTCTTAAATGGTTTACAAACACCTTCCACGGCTGCAATTGTTTTCGTTCAGCACACGATCTCAGATCAAATCACATGCTAGCAAGTACATCTCCGTAATATATATATATATATAATATATATATATATATATTATATATTATTTATATATATATATATATATATATATATATATATATATATATATGACACTTGCCCAAGTGCCACCGCAGTGGGATGAACCCGAACCATGTGGTTCGTAAGCAAGCTACTTACCACACAGCTACGCCTTTTTTTGTTTTTTGTTTTTTTTTTCTCGTTTTACTTTTATTTTTCGGTGCCACCAAACTGTATATTTCTCTCACCTGCTGCTTCTAGCTCATGTCAAGCTGTTTATAAAAATGAAGTCGGAAGTCAAAGGTGAGATGTTCTGTTGTCACTCTAACTAGAAATATTAATTGTTTCTGGTGGTTACCTTAGCAAGAATACCTTGTATCACATATTGTTAGGATAAGCTTAGGTTTCTTTATGCAGAAGCGAACAAAACATTTTATTTAAAGAAATGAATTGCTTATTTCAAAACCTTAAAAATTTAATCTATCTCCATGCTAATCTGGTATTGCCTAGAAAGTAATTAGAATAATTAAATAATTAAAGGTGAAGTAGAGGGTAGTGCGGACTGTTGGGCGAGAAGGGTGTAAACTGTTCCGGCTGAAACTTTAAAATCTCCTGAATGGAAACTCAATGAAGAAATATATAAAAGATATGCAAATTAGTTTCTCATCTCTAGAAAATGTTATTAATCAAGATCCACCTTTGACGCAAAGTTCGACCATTTTAATAATGCTGGTGTTGGTGCTGGTGGTGATGGTGGTGATGATAATAACGACGATGACGATGAAGATGGTTGTGGTAGAGGTGGTGGTAGTGGTGGCAGCAGTGATGATGATGATGATGATAATGATGATGATGATGATGATGATGAGGATGATGCCGATGTTGACAATAAGGATGACAATGATAAGGATGATGATGATCGTCATTGCAATGGTACTGATGGTGATGATGATGATGATGACGATAACAACCATGGTGGTGGTGGTGGTGGTAGGGATGATAAGGATGATGATGATTGTAATAGTAGTGGTGACAGTGATGACGATCACTATGTTGTCGATAACGATGGTGATGCAGATGATGATGGTGGTGGTGGTGGTGGTGGTGGTGGTGGTGGTGGTGGTGGTGGTGGTAGCGATAATGGCGTTAATAATATTGACAATGATGATGATGACGACGATGATGATGGTGATAGAGCGTTACACTGACCAAGTGCCATGTTACAGCAACTCTAAAGTTTCAATTGTGATGCTAAATTTTCTGCTTTCACCCTTTAGTAATATAAGTGACATAGATTGATTATATCCAAAGGTGATATTTGGTATTGGGGTGGTGGTGGTGCTGCTGGTGGTGGCGGTAGTGGTGGTGGTGGTGGGAGTAGTGGGGGTTTGTTACAGCATTGGCAATGGCCACATTGGTGGTAGTGGTGGTAGTAGTGGTGATGATGGTGGTAGTGATGATAGTGGTGATATTAGCGGTGTTGGCAACGGTAAAGGGGGTGATAGGAGGGAATCGTAGTGGAGATGGGTGATGACGGCGGTGGTAGTATAAAAGTAGTGGTGGTGGTGGTGGTGGAGGTATTGAATGAATCTGTGAAAAAAAATGACAAAGATAAACTGCTTATTTCATTCTTTAATTTTGTTTCTCTCAAGTCCTGAATTCAAATTCTTTCCTGAGTGAGAACTTGATGAAGACTCCAATTCTTCGGGTTCCACAGATGCGTTCGCTTTCATCAAATGTCCTCCTTCAAATGCTTCAAAACATCACAGTAGAACTCTCGATTGATAGTCTAGCCCTTGGGAATGAATTCTCGATTTTGTACAATACCACATTTCCAGGGGGTGTCCCTACGTTGCAGGTCTTCCAGATTGCTCATCGTCTTCCAAGAACTTCTCCCGCCTTTGAAGAACCCGTGCCACTCGAAACATTACGTACAACCCATTGCCTGGTTGCTGTAAGCCTGCTGAAGCATGCTCAATGTCTTTGTAGCAGACTTCCCAAGCCTAATGCAAAATTTCTCGTTGGCTTTTTTGCTCTTGTCCATGACAAAAAAATCGCAGACAACAGCATTACACATGATCACAAAAACACAAACTTCACAACTTGCGAAGTAAATACAAGTGATGTCACTCGACACGTTGCCTCATGAATGTCACTGCTACCTCTCACTGTGCATGCAGTCATGTGCTACCATCTGTTGGGGCGCAACCGAACTAGTTTGGGAACTTTTTGATACTACCTCGTATCATTGCAAGAACATATCCAAAATAAGATAATTCAAGAACAAAACGGTGTGAATGACATGATCTTAGACTGTCAAAATAAAAAGCACAAGTTTCACTGAACCAGACACCATGTGATCGGTGTCTGGTCAGTGCATTTCTGGTCTTTCTCGACCAGCCGCCGTCTAGGCTGTTCACCTTTGCCTATTCTCTTGCTCAGTCTGTTAGACTTTCATTTCTCATTTGCGCCAGCCTACTACGGTCGTCTGATAGTCCAGAGACCCTTTCTGTTATTTATTCATGCTGTAAATATTTATATATATATATTTTCCCATTTGTTGAATAGCTGAATGCTAGGACATTCCGGACATTGACTGACGATGAAATCGGCTGAAAATGGTCCGTATATCTTGTTTTTGTTATGTTATCGTCTAGTTTTCCACGTTTTTTTTTGTTGGATTTCTGCTTGCTGTGTTCTCTCCTTGTTGTGTTCTTTCGGCTGAACCTTTGATTCATATATATTAGAGTGTTTGACAGACAGATAGATAGAGAGATAAAGCGATAGAAAGTGGGAGAGAGAGAGAGAGAGAGAGAGAGAGAGAGAGAAATAATTTGTGTCAGAGACAGAGTAACCAATTTATCAAAACAGAATTAGTTACAAATTTCAATCAATGTTACTGGTATGATAGAAGACATAAATCTTGTTGGAAGATTCTTTACCAAATATTACAAAGAATTTCTTTTTTGGTAAAATGTTGGATGATAGAATTTATACAAAATCCAGTGCTATAAAAGTGTCAAAGACTGGATTAATGATAATGGCAGAAATTATGACATTTATTCCTTAACACAGACAATTCGTATTTGAGAACAATGCAAGAATTTATTCTTCAATTATGTATATGAGAGCAAAAATGCTTACCGAATTTTTTTTTTTTTTTTTTTGTAAAAGCAATATCCATTTTTGAATCACAATAATTCACACAAACGATGAAGAGAAATGATGAAGAGACAATTCAATATTTCAAACTAATAAGGATGCAGTCATGGTTGTGTGGTTAAGAATCTTGTTTTCTTACTTCATGGTTTTGGATTCAGTTTCAGTGCCCGGCACATTTGACGATAGTTTTCTACTACAGCCTCGGTCTTACCAATACTTTGTAAACAAAATTCTTCATCATTGTCGTCATCGTTTAACATCCATCTCCCATGCTGGCATGGGATGGATGGTTTGGCAGGAGCTGGCCAGCCAGGAGCCTGCATCAGGCTTCTGTGCCTGTTTTGGCAGGGTTTTTATGGTTGGATGCCCTTCCTAACACCAACCACCCAGCAGAGTGGACTGAATGCTTTTTACATGGCATGAGTACATGTGAGGTCAGTTAGAGCGTTTGTACCAAGCTTTGAAGAAAAAAAAGACCCATTTTAGTGAATTGAAAAGGAGTGATGTTTCATCAGGACAATGCATGACCCCACATTGCGAAGATCACGTCACAGAAGATTGAAGAGCTTGGTTAAAAAAAATTCTTCATCTATCTTATTCTCCCGACCTTGCTCGTTCATAGTTAACAAAATCATTTGGGCAACATAACCATCACATACCAAGGGGAGGTCGAAACTGACATTTCAGATTTCTTCGCATTGAAACCAAAAGAGTTTTACATTGATGAGATTAAAATGCTTGTAAATAGATGGAAGGAAGTCATAGATAATCAGGGAAAGTATATTTATGATTAAATTTCAATTAAATATAACATTTGATCATTTGTTTTCTTTATTCATAATTTGGACAAAACTTATTCGATGACCTGATATATGTGTATGTATGTGAGTGTATCTATATATATATATATATATATACATATATATATATATATATATATATATATGTATGTATATACATATATGTATATATATGCGTGTGCGTATATACATGTATGCATGTGTGTGTATATATATATCTTGGTGACAATAAAAGTGGAAGTTGCAATTCTAACTGCCTCTTTGGTTAGACACATGCAACACATTTGCATAGGCACCCATACATTCGAAATAAGGAGCAAGTGCAACATAGTACACAATAAAGCAATGCTAGGTAGGAAAACATTAGCAGACAATACTTCCATACTTAACAGAATTCACCACAGAAGAAGACTGATTGTGAAAGAAATACTAATACAGGTGCACAAAGCTACATTTAGCATATAGCATACACATGTCACGACTTTCTGACAGTAAAGTTATGTCAAGAAAATCTGTATTCAGGTGCAGGCGTGGCTGTGTGGTAAGGAGCTTGCTGCCCAAGCACTTGGTTCTGGGTTCAGTCCCATTGTGTGGCGCTTTGAGCAAGTGACTTGTACTATAGCTTTGGGATGACCAAAGCCTTGCGAATGGAATTGGAAGACAGAAAATGAAAGAAGCCCATTGCATATATATATGTGTGTGTGTGTATATTTAAGAGTGAAGGTGTATGATGCAGTGGTTAGAGCGTCGAGCTTATGATTGTGAGGTTGTGAGTTCAAATCCCAGACCAGGCTGCATGTTGTGTTCCCGAGCAAGACCCTTTATTTCACGTTGCTCCAGTTCACTCAGCTGTAGAAATGAGTTGCAACATCACTGGTACCAAACTGTATCAGCCCC
>NC_043009.1:42835072-42842572 GCF_006345805.1 Octopus sinensis
AATTTAAAATTAATTTATAAAGGAAAAGACACATACAATGCATATATCTAATTTTAAATTTTTTTCTTAAATCATTACTCTTTTACTTGTTTCAGTCATTTGACTGCGGCCATACTGGAGCACCGCCTTTAGTCGAGCAACTCGACCCCAGGACTTATTCTTTTGGAAGCCCAGTACTTATTCTATCGATCTCTTTTGCCGAACCGCTAAGTAACAAGGACATAAACACACCAGCATATATATATATATATATATGTGTGTGTGTGTGTGTGTGTGTGTGTGTGTGTGTGTATATACATACACATTCACACATATATATGTATATATGTATATATATTATATATATATATATATATATATATATATATATAAAACATATATGTGTGGTGTGTGTGTGTGTGTTAAATAAAATGAGACAACAAAACCAAGGCTGTGTGGAATTTTCAGGACACTTATAAAGAAAAAGATAATCTTACAGCTTTTTTTTTATTCTCTCACCATTTTTTTCTCTTATTCCTTTCTGTCGAAGTCCATAGGCTCAAAACATAAATGTCTTTTCCATTTTTCTCAAGTGTCAAACTAATACACCTGCTTGCTGTTCCTATACCTATTTCTTTATTACCCACAAGGGGCTAAACACAGAGGGGACAAACAAGGACAGACATAGGTATTAAGTCGATTACATCGACCCAGTGCATAACTGGTACTTAATTTATCGACCCCGAAAGTATGAAAGGCAAAGTCGACCTTGACGGAATTTGAACTCACAACGTAACGGAGATGAAATACCGCTAAGCATTTCGCCCGGCGTGCTAATGTATCTGCCAGCTCACCGCCTTTTCCTATACCTGTCTTCTTCTTTTGTTTTTCTATAAATTTGAACTATATATATATACATATATGATGGGCTTTTTCCCTTTCTGTCTACCAAATCCTCTCACAAGGCTTTGGCAAGCCTGGGGCTATTACAGAAGCCACTTTTCTCAAGGTGCCATTCCATGGGACAGAACCCAAAACCATGTAGTTGGGAAGTAAACATCTTAACCACACAGCCATGCTTGTTAATATAGTGAAAACTACACTTCACTGAGGAGGACTAATAAGGTGTAACTATACCTGGAGTTCTCTCACTTAATTACCAAAAATACTTAGACAATATTAGCAGTTGATTTAATGAATATATTTGCATCACTGTATATGTATTTAATTAAATATTTTATACCCACCACATTAGATATATTAACATTAGCATTAACAATATACTTTCATTCACAGTCGTTTACTGGAGTCCAGTGAGACCTTTTAATGCTAAACTCAGCACCACCCTATGGAGACCAGTTTTCAAGTGAGACAGAAAGTAAACTGTGAAATATTATTATAGTCCTACAAAACACAGCAAACAGACATTGCTTTTCAACTTGCACATAAACAGCAAGCCAGAAAAATCACTAAATCAACAGGCATAGCACTTGGTGACAAAAAGTGACAGCCAAAAAAGCTGTTCTTATTGACAGAACACATTGTCTATGTTGACACACGTATGTTCGTACACACACATACGTACATACATACATAGATCATACATGTGTGCACATAAAAATATTTGTTGTGTGCACACATTCATGCATACCTATATGTATGACTATATATATATATATATATATATTATATATATAGATATATATATATATATCTATGTATATATATATATATATATATATATATATATATATGATATATATAGATAGATATAGATAGATAGCATAGATAGATACATACATACATACATAATACATATACATGCATACATACAAACATACTTATTATGTACACACTCACAAACAACATATATTTGCATATGCAGATATATAGACATGAGATAAATATACATGTATATGTTGTGTGTTTGATATATATATACATATATATATATATATTATACTATTATAATATATATACAATATGTATACATGCATATATATATACACACGCATACATAAACATATATGTATACATACATATATATATATATATATACACACACATACACACACATTTATATGTATACGCACACAAACATCATACACACATACATGTATATATGTCCACATATACATACATATATATGTGTGCATGTGTGTGTGTGTATACAGACAGAGAGAGATATAGTATGAAAGAGATAGATAGATAGATAGATAGATAGATAGATAGATAGATAGATAGATAGATAGATAGATAGGTAGATTGATTTGTGAGTAAGTGGATGTTTGTGTGTATACATATATATGTCATTCATTCATATATTTACACACAAAGAAGTATGAGTCGTGTAAGGGCAGGGACACTGTGAAAGCTTGGAAAACGTTTCCTTGAAAAGACAAAAAGAATAAGCATATTTGTAAACACTACTTTAAATCCATTAGGTTTCTATGGAAATAATGGCTGTTAAACACAAAAATACACATATACAATTATACACATACATTCACACTCACACATACACAAACGCACAAAACCGTATTTATATATACACACACATACATATATATATATATATATGTTTGTATATATATATGTATATATATATATGTATATATATATATATATATATCTCCTCATACACACACACACACACACACACACACATATATATATATATATATATATATATCCTCATACACATACATATATGTATATATAAACATGCTCATAAATATGCATGCATATGCACACACACTCATACATGTTGGTATCCTAAAATATAAACCTGTTTATATTGTTTTTCTTTAGGAGTAAACGACTATTATAAGCTGTAATATTTTTTTCTTATTGTTTACTCTGTTGCATGAGCCTTTGACAGCTAGCCTCTTCGTGGTCAATCAGTCCACCAGAAATATTAACTGAATCTCTATTTAATCATACCCTAACTGCTTTAAGAAAAAGAACGGTTACTGATAGATTCAATATGCATGACCAATAAGAAGACAGGATAATAATTATTAATATTATTATACTTTTTATCATCATTCGTTCCTTGGATCAAGAATAACCCAAGCTGAGCAATCACAAAGACAACAGCTGTTCTGCTATTTAATGTCAAGTAACACTCACTGGGTCATCAAAGAAAGGAAATTTGGTGAGAACTAGTAATAGGTGCCAGTATCAGAGCTTCCTATCAAGGCGATGGAACTTCTGTATTAATTATTAAAATGGTTTCTGCTGGCACTAATTCTTTCAAATTTTGACACAAGATCAGCAAATTTTGAAATTGACTGGTACCTTAACTTATTGACTCTGAAAGGATGAAGAATATTGTTGACTCCAGTGGAATTTGAACTCAGAACATAAAGCAACAGATGAGATATTACAAAACATATTTTTGTGACATGCTAAAATTTTACCAGCTCAAAAAGAAACCTAGAACTCTTTTGAGAATCATGATTTTGAATGTAGCGCCAAAGGTGCCTGAATCTCCTCAGTCAAATCTGCCAGGGCCAACTACCAGAATTTGCTCCTATCATGCCTGTAAATTCATTTGATTCATCGAACACCATTGAAACAAAAAAATTGCACGAAATTATTTATACATTCATTTCTTCTACAGGAATTTGTGATTCTTCTGTGGCTTAGAAGTATTTTGACTTTGATTTTCAGTTAAGCAGGTGCTTATATAGTACTCTAGTTTATATATATATATATATACACATATATATAATATATATTTTATTAATTTATGTATGTATGCTTCTGTGTTTGTTTTGGCATGGTTTTTATGGCTGGATGTCCTTCCTAACACCAACCACTCTGTAGAGTGGGCTGAGTGCTTTTCACATGGCACCAGCACAGGTGAGGTCGGTTTTGGCAAGGTTTTTACAGCTGAATGCAATTACTTAATTTTAGAATAACATTGCAGGGTAGATATGAGAGGCCAGATGTGACTGGTTTCGATATAAAACAGATTGAATATCTTGGCTGGATATGGCTGGTTTAAATGCTAAACAGTTAAGTCACCTACAAGTATATATTTTGTTGTTACAATTAATTCTTGAATTGAATTTGAGTACTGAATATGGTAATGTGCTTATATAAATTGGAAAAAAAAACTAATCATGACTAGAATATTAATCAAATCACATCCATAATTATGAACTTTTATTAACCCAAAAGAAAGGGAAGCATTTAGTCTTTAAATCGATAATTCAAATATATAAAAAACATTTTTTAAATATTATATTTGACTACTTAGTTATCCTCCCTTCAATCTACAATAATTCTTCAGAAATTTAATCTGTTTAACCTTTTTGCTACCATATTTCCATAGAAGCTCACAGCTTTTGTTTCAATTAATTTTGAAAATAATGAAGAATTTAGGAAAATAAATTTTGTCATTATTAAGCTGGTGTTTAGAATATAATTTAACATGAAATTTTGATCGAAGGTTTAAATTTGGATCTTTTCAAATCAGGGAATTTGTATCATAGAACAAGAGATGCTTTGACATTGGAAAGGTTAAATATTAACATAATCTAATTAGTTCAAACTTTATAAACAAATTTAACTGATACTTATAACATTTCTTAGATACAACATTCTGTATCTCTTTCATATTTCTCATAATTTTTTCCTTACTTTTGTCTCTGTTGCTCTTTTCTAATTCTTACCCCTCTACTATTTCTCTTCCATTTCATCTAATTTTCACCAACCAACTCGTATCATCATCTCCCAGCATCATAATTCTTTTGTAGCTTTTGTTTACTTTCTGCTCATTGTTTTATGATATATTTACTTATAGAGGTGCAGGCATGGCTATGTGATAAGAAGCTTGCTTCCAAACCACATGGTTCTGGGTTCAGTCCCACTATATTGCAACTTTGGCAAGTGTTTTCTACTAGAGCCTCAGTCCAACCAAAGCCTTGTGAGTGAATCTGTTTGATGAAAGTCCATCGCATGTGTGTGTGTGTGTGTGTGTGTGTGTGTGTGTGTGTGTGTGTGTGTGTATCTGTGTGTGCATCTGTATTTGTCTCCCAATCACAAATTTACAACCAGTGTTGGTGTGTTTACGTCCCCGTAACTTAGCAGTTTGGCAGAGACCAATAGAATAAGTACTAGGCATTAAAAAACAAGGCCTGGGGTCAATTATTTTGACTAAAACACTTCAAGGCAGTGCTCCAGCATGGCCACAGTCAAATGACTGAAATGAGTAAAAGACTAAAAGAAAAAGACTACATATTTCTGAAGAGTTATGTTCATGGTGAAAAAATTCTGCAGCCAGGAAGAAACAATGCTTAATGAAATAAAACCATCTGCCTTCTAAACGTATTGGGACATTTCCTGAAATTGGCTGCTGTTGAGCATGTGTTTAGGTACGTCTGATAACAATAATTCTTTCTAATATAGGCTCAAGACCTGAAAGTTTGTGGGAAGAAGCTAAGCAATTACATTGACCCCAGTGCTTAGCTGGTACTTATTTTATCGACACGCAAAAGGATTAACAATAAACTTGCCCCCAGCTTATATTCGAGCTAAGAATATATATATATATATATATATATATTACTCTTTTACTCTTTTACTTGTTTCAGTCATTTGACTGCGGCCATGCTGGAGCACCACATTTAGTCGAACAAATTCTTTGTAAGCCTAGTACTTATTCTATCGGTCTCTTTTGCTGAACCGCTAAGTGACGGGGACATAAACACACCAGCATCGGTTGTCAAGCAATGCTAGGGAGACAAACACAGACACAAACACATACACACATATACATATATATATATATACATATATACGACAGGCTTCTTTCATTTTACATCTACCAAATCCACTCACAAGGCTTTGGTCAGCCCAGGGCTATAGCAGAAGACACTTGCCCAAGATCTGATGGGTTTCTTTCAGAATGTATGTGTATGTAAACTGTGATTAAGCTAGGATGGTGCCTTGAAAGGTTTAGTCGAACCAATCAACACCAGTAATCATTTTTACATTTTAAAATCTGGTTTTCATTTCACTGACCTCTTTTGCTGCACCACTAAGTTACAGGGACATAATTAAACCAGCACTAGTTCTCAATCAATGGTTGAACACGCACACACACACACAGAGGCACATACAGACACACACTCAGTTTCTGATCTGACTTCTCAGCCATGGCTGAAAGCGAGCTATGTTTTAAGTCATTTCAGATTCCGTAGTTAATATGTGCTCGAAACAACCTGTTTCCTGATATCTTACAGAAACACAGTGTGACATAAAACTACAGATTCGTTCGTTGTAGTCGTTTCTTTCAAGTTGTATTGAAAAATTGCTTTTCATTCTATTTTGTTTTGTTTTTCTGAACAGTTTAATAACCCAGACCCACAGAAATTCACAAGAGACCTTCTGTAAAATAAAATCTCTTGAGATAAACAGGAAATCACAAAAGAAGCAAGCAAAACAAACTCTATGAAGAAGAGGAATTAGTTAAAAGACAAAATACTTATTATTCTTATTTCTGCTGGTAAGTTGCAAAAACCCAGAGAATCACAGCATGTATCACAGACCATATTGTTTTGATGATGGAATTAAACTGAATAATTCTTCAAATCTTCAGTGATGATTGCGATGATGATGGCGGTGGTGGCGGTGGTGGTGTGGTGGTGGTGGTGGTGGGGATGCTCAATTACAAGAGCAGTCTTCTCTTCAATTTATCGTTCATTCACTTTACCCCTTTCTACATCATTTCACATTTATATGTAAATATATATATATATACATACATATATATTTATATATATATTACATATATATATACATATATATACATAATATATATACATATATATATATACATATATATAATATATATATACATATAATATATATATATATATATGTACATACATTATATATATTTATATGTATATGTATTCATGTATGTGAAATATAATATATATACTGTAAATGTATATATATATATACATGAATACATATATGTGTATATGTAAATGTATATATAAATATATGTGTTTGGACACACAAGTATATGTATGATCATGTATATATATATATATATTATATGTATGTACATATATATATATATGTATATATATATATATATGTATAGATACATACATACATATGATGATGATAATGGTAATAATGATAATATGTGTATGTGTCTGTGTAGACTTTTATATGGCTATATACATATGTATGTATGTATGTATATATGTATGTATACACATCTTCTGTGTATACATTCTGTACAGAATGAATCCCCATTTTGTTTGCATATTTTCATAGCCCCATTTCCTTACCCTTTTATCATAATTTATTCATGTTCTGATGTAAACTTTAGAAATATTTTCTCACGTTTACTGAACTAAAGTTCCTTTATGTTGTTCTTCTTCCCTTTATTCTTATTCTTTTTTATTCATTGTATGAATGAAAATGTGTGTATTTTTCTATGTTTATTGTTATAGATGTGTGTGTGTGTGTACATATATATATATATATATATAT